>NC_092158.1:26469579-26597079 GCF_045791955.1 Oncorhynchus clarkii lewisi
TTCCTCGGTTCATGTGAATCGTCAGTTTCCTCTGTTCATGTTAATCATCCCCTTCTTCTGTTCATGTTAATCATCCCATTCCTCTGTTCATGTGCTTGGCTATCAGGGTTACAGTTGGGTGTAGAGCTAGGATAGGAATCAACTATCTGTATCAGTAGAGATGTTTTTGACGTCTTTCTCCATCACTGCTGGACCAATGTGTCTTATAGTTAGTTGGCTGTTCTGAGACTGTGTAGAGTGTGTGTGTGCCTGTGTGTGTGTCCATGTGTCCATGCACGCCTCTACTCTGCTCCGCTCTAATGGCAGCTGGCATGGGGCCAGCATCATAGTAGAGGTAATTAGAATCCAGGGGTTTACGGAAGGAGCAACGATCCCCCCGATCTCACTATTAACAAATCTTTTAACAAACCTCCACTCTCCCCTACGGATCCCTACCCAGCCACTGAGATGGTTGGAAAGTAAAAACAGAGAGCTTACCATGCAAAGCAAACACCAGATATCTGGTGTGGACTTGGTAATGTTCAAGACTGAGAAAACGGACAGGGGGATTGTAGAGAAGATGCAAAGTGAAAAGACCTGGGGAAAGAGAGCTGGTCCGGTTGCGGCTCAGTTCAAATCATTACTGTGATTTGCTCCAGGGTGATTCAATTGTGTTTGGGATGCAGCACGTTCTCTGTCTTTAATCCACATAATTACTATAAGAGAGAAGAGACCAGGGAGTACAAGGCTGTTCACAGACTACTTTGAACCAGGAGTCGGAAGAGAGAATGTGTTCCATTCGCTGAGTAACAAGAATTAAGTAATGCACAGTTTCTGTGTAACCTTGAACTGCCCTCTAAATAGACCAGACAAAGTAGCAGCGTAAAACCTCATTATTACATAAAATATTATGAAGCCTTTCTCAATTATGTTACACTATTACTCAATTCTGATGGAAATGATTCCTTGGGATAAAGCAGGGCCTATAGAAGCAGCGTTTCATATTCTACCTACAGCTCATAGAAAGAGAGAATACTCCTGCATGCAGGGATAGTATTCAGGGTAAAGTGTGAGGAATGCCTCGTGTCTGCTCCTGCGTTTGCAATGGCGTTTGAATAGCATACCACAAGGGACATTAGGTTAGAATAAACTTTGTCTCACGAGAGAAAGAGAGAGAGATTTCAAGCTCCCACCTCATCCTTCTTCTCCGGCTGACTCTGACCTTTCTCTCCCCGTCCCTTTGTTTTAATCGTCTCCAGGAGCTCTATGGAGTGATTGTGTTCTTCTCCAGTGGGCCAGCTTCTCTCTGGCTCCCCCCTCCTACATTACAATCCCACCTTTGTATTCACGCCTCAGATCCCCTCCCCTATTGTTCTGCTTTATAACTCTGGGAAACCAGCATCACTCAACTATATTAGCTGGAGCCTACTACTGTCTCTGAGATCGCTTCTCTGAGCCATATTAAAGACTCCCCAGACAAAACTGTCTGTCAAGTTAAACCAAGCTTTAATAAGTAGAGGGATGTGTAACTGTATTCAAATAGGGGCTTGTGTATTTATGCTGACAAAGAGAGACAAGCTATCAAGAAAGACAAACTACAACGTTTTGTATGAAGGGGGGAGGTGGGGACAGGTTCGATTGGCATTGATTCATTCACATTGTGTCGTGAAATGGTATTTAAAATCAAATCAAATCAAATTTATTTATATAGCCCTTCGTACATCAGCTCATATCTCAAAGTGCTGTACAGAAACCCAGCCTAAAACCCCAAACAGCAAGCAATGCAGGTGTAGAAGCACGGTGGCTAGGAAAAACTCCCTAGAAAGGCCAAAACCTAGGAAGAAACCTAGAGAGGGCACCAGGCTATGTGGGGTGGCTTGTCCTCTTCTGGCTGTGCCGGGTGGAGATTATAACAGAACATGGCCAAGATGTTCAAATGTTCATAAATGACCAGCATGGTCCAATAATAATAAGGCAGAACAGTTGAAACTGGAGCAGCAGCACGGCCAGGTGGACTGGGGACAGCAAGGAGTCATCATGTCAGGTAGTCCTGAGGCATGGTCCTAGGGCTCAGGTCCTCCGAGAGAGAGAAAGAAAGAGAGAAAGAGAGAATTAGAGAGAGCACACTTAAATTCACACAGGACACCGAATAGGACAGGAGAAGTACTCCAGATATAACAAACTGACCCTAGCCCTACGACACATAAACTTCTGCAGCATAAATACTGGAGGCTGAGACAGGAGGGGTCAGGAGACACTGTGGCCCCATCCGAAGACACCCCCGGACAGGGCCAAACAGGAAGGATATAACCCCACCCACTTTGCCAAAGCACAGCCCCCACACCACTAGAGGGATATCTTCAACCACCAACTTACCATCCTGAGACAAGGCTGAGTATAGCCCACAAAGATCTCCGCCACAGCACAACCCAAGGGGGGGGGGGGGGGCGCCAACCCAGACAGGATGATCACATCAGTGACTCAACCCACTCAGGTGACGCACCCCTCCCAGGGACGGTATGAGAGAGCCCCAGTAAGCCAGTGACTCAGCCCCTGTAATAGGGTTAAAGGCAGAGAATCCCAGTGGAAAGAGGGGAACCGGCCAGGCAGAGACAGCAAGGGTGGTTCGTTGCTCCAGAGCCTTTCCGTTCACCTTCCCACTCCTGGGCCAGACTACACTCAATCATATGACCCACTGAAGAGATGAGTCTTCAGTAAAGACTTAAAGGTTGAGACCGAGTTTGCGTCTCTGACATGGGTAGGCAGACCGTTCCATAAAAATGGAGCTCTATAGGAGAAAGCCCTGCCTCCAGCTGTTTGCTTAGAAATTCTAGGGACAATTAGGAGGCCTGCGTCCTAAAGAGCCTGCGTTAAAAGAGCTTAAGCCTAGTCTAAGTAAAACACTGCAGGTGGCAGCGATATTGGGGGATGTTGGCAGCTGTAATTGAATTGAATACTATTCAACCTTTAAAGTATGTTATCCGTATCATACACCTATACATAACACAGTATAGAATGTCCAGCTCAACTGGGAGGACCAAGCTTTCGTTCATTGGATCTGTGTACATCAGAGCACGCTATCTTGAACATGATTAATTCATGAAAAGAGAAATCGTGTTATCACATTTTATTTTCCAGTTGTTTATTCAGAGAATGTGTGCACCACAATGTTAATAGGGATATCATACTGTAAGTTCACACAGAGACAGCGGCATAGCACAGAGGCTATTGCATTCCTGAGAAGCATTCTCACTGGTAACATAGAGGGAATTGAAGTGGAGCTCCCTGCTTCATCGCCGTCACCTAGTTTCACAGCTTGGGAAAAAAGATACAATTACTTTTTTCATTACATACAGTAGAAAGTGACATTGCTTCTCTCTGACTTGGTTTCTTACACTCTGCCTCTTTGGTTAGCCATCAATCAGCTTGAAGAAATGGAAATCTAGTTAAACCAGCCTTTCAAAACCAGAGGGCTGCTGAAGGATATCACACAGACAGTGCAAGTCCTCATTTAATAAAGGAGATAGGGAAAGAGAGAGAGAGGAGAGGAACACAGCAACCTTGGTTGTCATCTTCTGAACATGTTGTTGCCTGCTGTTGCTCTCGGTCTAAATGAAAACTGGCATATTTATATTTATTTTAAATTAACATGATTGTGGGCCTGCCAGTGTCAGGAGGATTTTATTTACATACCAATTATCACATTTACGAACCGCCTTTTCTACTGATTAATATAATTGCCATATACACAAGCATGCATACGAGAGAGAGGAAGAGGGAAGAGGATGGGGGCCGTTTTGAGACTGCCGTGAAATTCATGTGTCTGCTAAAAGAGAAAGCTGATTGCCTTGCCTTGGCAAAGGGAAAAAAGCATAACTTTAAGTAAGTCCTCCATGTTAAACTGTTACCTCCAGGGCATAGGGATTTCTCACCTTTCCAATTACTATTTGAGCTGGAAAGCACAATATTTCCCAACCTTTCTGGTTCTTCCTCACACGAGAGGGCCAGGCTCGATCGGCTGTTACTTGGAGGTGGCTCGCAGGCATACTCCATTCTGACAGAAAGAGGAGAGGAGAAGAGAGAATAGGAGGCTCTCTGCTCGAGTGTGGTGGAGGGGGAACGGGCTGGCTGTCGCGCTGAAGCCTTATTAATAAAATGACTCTGTAATGGGCAGTTCCCTGCAGCCTGGCACATGAACAGAGAGAGGGATTGATGGACGGGGCCTAGTCTAGTTCTCCCTCCTTGCATTCTTAGCTAACTGTATGGACTACTCCTCTCATACTTAGCTAACTGTATGGACTATTCCTCTCATACTTAGCTACCTGTATGGACTACTCCTCTCCCAACCCAAGGCCAGCCACCATCACAGAAGTCTGAATGAGACAGGGCTAAGCTATAAGAGGACAGTGAAGACAATTCTCCATCATAGTAGTAATTCAGCCTGCCTTACTGCTCTCTGTGTCAGTCCATTGGTCATACTCGCCCTTCTGTGACTCCCTCTCTAATTGTGCATATTTGTCGTGCTGATGGTTTTGCTCGGTGCTGCAGGAGGATCTGTTGAGTCCGTTCGAAGGCGTTATATGACACACAAAGGTCTCTGTTAGAATATGCATCAGTTTGCTTCGCCATAGCGACCTCTTTGGATACTGAGTGGGGGACCTCATGAATATTTAATTCTGACAGATTTGAGGAATTTTCTTCCTCAAGTGTTTTTCTCGAGCCATTTTGTTAATGTCAACATGAAAAAAAGTTTCTGACATAGCCTTAGTGTTGACATATAGCCTATAGTGTATAATTAATTATATACTGTATGATTCTGGTTGAATAATTAAGATTGACTGAATATTTTAGGCTGTCTTATCTATCCTTTGTCTAAGTAATACAGCTCATTACTTAGCCCTCTCCAGTCCACTATCACTCATTAGGTAATTCATTGTCCCTTTGATGAAAGCACAGCTTTATATGCACCTGATACCCATTTGCCTTGCTCACAACACTCAGTTTTAGCATTATAAAGGAATATCATGCTTATATCATACTTATATCATGCTTTTTCCAAGATGGCATAGCAGTCGGATGTCTGTTTTGTTTGTCTTGTCCTGTCCTGTCCCATGTATATATTGTTTTTCTTCGTATATATTTTGTATATATTTTTTACATATTTTTTATCTCAATTTCCATCTATGGACTGAACATACTCTCCTGCAACCCGCATCACCCAATGTGGTATGGATCTGCTATTTTTTATACTTCAGAACCGGAACCCCCTTCAGAAGCTAGCCAGCTAACTAGCTACTAGCTAGTAGTCAGTTAGCCACTGCTAGCGGTCATCACCATTAACTCGGACTGCCAGCCTCAGGCCGGTCAATTCCTGCCAGTCTGCACAGCGCGATATCAACCCAGAGCATATCGGACTGCTTTTTCTCTACCATATCTCCGGATTCCTACCGCAAGCTCTGAACCTTTACTCCGGATCATCACAGCTGCTATCCGAGTGGCTACTCTTGGCTAATGTCTCTGTCCCAAAGCAAACACCAGTTAGCCTAGACCTAGCCTCAAGCTAGGCCCATCTCCCAGCTAGCCGAAGAGATCCATCAGACAATTCCTGTGCTGCAATACCTCTTTTGCTAATTGGCCTGGACTCTTTGCTGCCGACACGGAGCCCCACCGATCCATCACGACTGGTCTGCCAACGTAACCGTCCGAGGGGGTTTCAATAGGCTCTTCCGTTGCGACGTTACCCTGAGGCCCATCTGCTAGCCTGCTAGCCCGGTCTGGTAGCTGTCTGAATGCCTCCAGCTTGCCTAGCAACTCATTGGACCCTATGATCACTCGACTACACATGCCTCTCCCTAATGTCAATATGCCTTGTCTACTGCTGTTTTGGTTAGTGATTGTTGTCTTATTTCACTGTAGAGCCTCCAGCCCTGCTGTATATGCCTTAGCCCTTGTGTCCCCCCCCCCCCCACACACACACACACACACACATGCAGTGACCTCACCTGGCTTAAATGGTACCTCTAGAGACAAAACCTCTCTCATCGTCACTCAATTCCTAGCCTTACCGCCACTGTACTCACATCCTACCATACCCTTGTCTGTACATTATGCCTTGAATCTATTCTTCCGCACCCAGAAACCTGCTCCTTTTACTCTCTGTTCCGAACGCACTAGACGACCAGTTCTTTTAGCCTTTAGCCGTACTCTCATCCTACTCCTCCTCTGTTCCTCTGGTGATGTAGAGGTTAACCTTGGCCCTGCAGCCCCCAGAATCACTCCCATGCTCATTTTACTCTCTGTTCCGAACGCACTTGACGACCAGTTCTTTTAGCCATTAGCCGTACTCTCATCCTACTCCTCCTCTGTTCCTCTGGTGATGTAGAGGTTAACCCTGGCCCTGCAGCCCCCAGCATCACTCCCATTCCCCAGGCGCACTCATTTGTTGACTTCTGTAACCGTAAAAGCCTTGGTTTCATGCATGTTAACATTAGAAGCCTCCTCCCTACGTTAGTTTTATTCACTGCTTTAGCACACTCCGCCAACCCGGATGTCCTAGCCGTGTATGAATCCTGGCTTAGGAAGGCCACCAAAAATACTGAAATGTCCATCCCCAACTATAACATTTTCCTACAAGATAGAACTGCCAAAGGGGGCGGAGTTGCAATCTACTGCAGAGAGCAGAGTTCTGTCATACTATCGAGGTCTGTGCCCAAATAATTTGAGTTTCTACTTTAAAAAATTCACCTTTTCAGAAACAAGTCTCTCACCATTGCTGCTTGTTATAGACCCCCTCAGCCCCCAGCTTTGCCCTGGACACCATATATGAATTGATTGCCCCCCATCTATCTTCAAAACTCGTACTGTTAGGTGACCTAAACTGGGACATGCTTAACACCCCGGCCATCCTACAATCTAAGCTAGATGCCCTCAATCTCACACAAATTATCAAGGAACCTACCAGGTACAACCCTAAATCCGTAACCATGGGCACCCTCTTAGATATCATCCTGGCCAACTTGCCCTCTAAATACACATCTGCTATCTTCAACCAGGATCTCAGCGATCACTGCCTCTTTGCCTGTGTGCGTAATGGGTCCGCGGTCAAATAACCACCCAACCACAACCATCACTGTCAAAAGCTCCCTAAAACACTTCAGCAAGCAGGCCTTTCTAATTGGCCTGGCCCGGGTATCCTGGAAGGATATTGACCTCATCCCGTCAGTAGAGGATCCCTGGTTCTTCTTTAAAAGTTATTTCCTCTCCATTTTAAATTAGCATGCCCCATTCAAAAAATGTAGAACTAAGAACAGATATAGCCCTTGATTCACCCCAGACTTGACTGCCCTTGACCAGCACAAAAACATCCTGTGGCGTTCTGCATTAGCATCGAAAAGCCCCTGCGATATGCAACTTTTCAGGGAAGTTAGGAACCAATATACTCAGTTAGATAGCAAAGCTAAGGCTAGCTTTTTCAAACAGAAATGGGCTTCCTGTAGCACTAATTCCAAAACGTTTTGTGACACTGTAAAGTCCATGGAGAATAAGAGGACCTCTTCCCAGCTGCCCACTGCACTGAGGATAGGAAACACTGTCATCACTGTCATTCTGAAAGAGCTGCAAATTCTGGATCCCTACAAATCAGCTGGGCTAGACAATCTGGACCCTCTCTTTCTAAAATGATTAGCCGAAATTGTTGCAACCCCTATTACTAGCCCATTCAACCTCTCTTTCTGTCTGAGATCCTCAAAGATTAGAAAGTTGACGCTATCATCCCCCTCTTCAAAGGGGGAGACACTCTAGACCCAAACTGTTATAGACCTATATCCGTCCTGCCCTGCCCTTCTAAAAATCTTCGAAAGTCAAGTTAACAAACAGATCACCGACCATTTTGAATCCCTCCACAATGCTATCTGGTTTCCGAGCTGGTAATGGGTGCATCTCAGCCATGCTCAAAGTCCTAAACGAGTGGCCTCCCGGGTGGCGCAGTGGTCTAAGGCACTGGGTTCGAGCCCAGGCTATGTCGCAGCCGGCCGCGACCGGATGTCCATGGGGCGACGCTCAGCTTCGTCCGGGTTAGGGAGGGTTTGCCCGGCTGGGATATCCTTGTATCATCGCGCACTAGCAACTCCTGTGGCGGGCCGGGCGCAGTGCACGCTGACCAGGTCGCCAGGTGTATGGTGTCTCCTCCGACACATTGGTGTGGCTGGCTTCCAGGTTGGATGTGCGTTGTGTCAAGAAGCAGTGCAGCTAGGTTGGGTTGTGTTTCGGAGGACTCATGGCTCTCAACCTTCGCCTCTCCTGAGTCTGTATGGGAGTTGCAGCGACTGTAACTACTACCAATCGGATACTTCAAAATTGGGGAGAAAAAAAATGTCCTAAACGATATCATAACCACCATTGATAAAAGAGAGTACTGTGCAGCCATCTTCATCGACCTGGCCAAGACTTTCGACTGTCAATCACTGCATTCTTATCGGCAGACTCAATAGCCTTGGCTTCTCAAATGACTGCCTCACCTGGTTCGCCAACTACTTCTCAGATAGAGTTCAGTGGGTCAAATCGGAGGGCCTGTTATCCGGACCTCTGGATAGTCTCTATGGGGGTGCCACAGGTTTCAATTCTCGGGCTGACTCTTTTCTCTGTATATAGCTCTTGCTGCTGGTGATTCTCTGATCCACCTCTACGCAGACGACACCATTCTGTATACTTCTGGCCCTTCTTTAGACACTATGTTAACTAAACTCCAGACGAGCTTCAATGCCATACAACTCTCCTTCCGTGGCCCCCAACTGCTCTTAAATGCAAGTATAACTAAATGCATGCTCTTCAACCGATCGCTGCCCGCACCTGCCCGCCCGTCTAGCATCACTACTCTGGACGGTTCTGACTTAGAATATGTGGACAACTACAAATACCTCGGTGTCTGTTTGGACTGTAAACTCTCCTACTAGACTCACATTAAGAATCTCCAATCTAAAATTAAATCTAGAATCGTCTTCCTATTTCGCAACAAAGCCTCCTTCACTCATGCTGCCAAAGATTCCCTCGTAAAACTGACTATCCTACCGATCCTTGACTTCAGCAATGTCATTTTCAAAATAGACCCCAACACTCTATGTTGTCTATCACAGTGCCGTCCGTTTTGTCACCAAAGCCCCATATACTACCCACACTGCGACCTGTATGCTCTCGTTGGCTGGCCCTCGCTACATACAGTGGGGCAAAAAGTATTTAGTCAGCCACCAATTGTGCAAGTTCTCCCACTTAAAAAGATGAGAGAGGCCTGTAATTTTCATCATAGGTACACTTCAACTATGACAGACAAAATAAGAAAAAAAATCCAGAAAATCACATTGTATATTTTTTTTATTAATTTATTTGCAAATTATGGTGGAAAATAAGTATTTGGTCAATAACAAAAGTTTATTTCAATACTTTGTTATATACCCTTTGTTGGCAATGACAGAGGTCAAACGTTTTCTGTAAGTCTTCACAAGGTTTTCACACACTGTTGCTGGTATTTTGGCCCATTCCTCCATGCAGATCTCCTCTAGAGCAGTGGTGTTTTGGGGCTGTTGCTGGGAAACACGGACTTTCAACTCCCTCCAAAGATTTTCTATGGGGTTGAGATCTGGAGACTGGCTAGGCCACTCCAGGACCTTGAAATGCTTCTTACGAAGCCACTCCTTCGTTGCCCGGGCGGTGTGTTTGGGATCATTGTCATGCTGAAAGACCCAGCCATGTTTCATCTTCAATGCCCTTGCTGATGGAAGGAGGTTTTCACTCAAAATCTCACGATACATGGCCCCATTCATTCTTTCCTTTACACGGATCAGTCGTCATTGTCCCTTTGCAGAAAAACAGCCCCAAAGCATGATGTTTCCACCCCCATGCTTCACAGTAGATATGGTGTTTCTTGATGCAACTCAGCATTTTTTATCCTCCAAACACGATGAGTTGAGTTTTTACCAAAAAGTTATATTTTGGTTTCATCTGACCATATGACATTCTCCCAATCTTCTTCTGGATCATCCAAATGCTCTCTAGCAAACTTCATACGGGCCTGGACATGTACTGGCTTAAGCAGGGGGACACGTCTGGCACTGCAGGATGTGAGTCCCTGGCGGCGTAGTGTGTTACTGATGGTAGGCTTTGTTACTTTGGTCCCAGCTCTCTGCTGTTTCTGGTGTCCCTTGACAGATCTTTGGTCTTGGCCATAGTGGAGTTTGGAGTGTGACTGTTTGAGGTTGTGGACAGGTGTCTTTTATACTGATAACAAGTTCAAACAGGTGCCATTGATACAGGTAACGAGTGGAGGACAGAGGAGCCTCTTAAAGAAGAAGTTACAGGTCTGTGAGAGCCAGAAATCTTGCTTGTTTGTAGGTGACCAAATACTTATTTTCCACCATAATTTGCAAATACATTCATTAAAAACCCTACAATGTGATTTTCTGGATTTTTTTTCTCATTTTGTCTGTCATAGTTGAAGTCTACCTATGAGGAAAATTACAGGCCTCTCTCATCTTTTTAAGTGGGAGAACTTGGTGGCTGACTAAATACTTTTTTCCTCCACTGTATCTGGCCCTTCTTTGGACACTGTGCTAACAAACCTCTAAACAAGCTTCAACACCATACAACACTCCTTCCGTGGCCTCCAACTGCTTTTAAATGCTAGTAAAACGTAGTGCATGCTCTTCAACCGATCGCTGCCAGGACCCTCCTGCCCGACTAGCATCACTACTCTGGACGGTTCTGACCTAGAATATGTGTATATGTGACTATCCTATCGATCTTTGACTTCAGCGATGTCATTTACAAAATAGCCCCCAACACTTTACTCAGCAATCTGGATGTAGTCTATCACAGTACCATCCGTTTTATCACCAAAGCCCCATATACTACCCCCACTGCGACCTCTATGCTCTCGTTGGCTGGCCCTCACTACATATCCGTCGTCAAACACACTGGCTCCAGGTCATCTATAAGTCTTTGCTAGGTAAAGCCCCACCTTATCTCAGCTCACTGATCATCATAGCAACACCCACCTGTAGCATGCGCTCCAGCAGGTATATTGCACTGGTCATCCCCAAAGACAACACTTCCTTTGGCCGCCTTTCCTTCCAGTTCTCTGCTGCCAATGACTGGAACGAATTGCAAAAATCTCTGAAGCTGGAGTCTTACATCTCCCTCTCTAACTTTAAGCATCAGCTGTCAGAGCAGCTTACCCATCACAGCCAATCTGTAAATAGCACACCCAACTACCTCATCCCCATATTATTACTTATCCTCTTGCTCTTTTGCACCACAGTTTCTCTACTTGTACATCATCATCTACACATCTATCACTCCAGTATTAATGTTTAATTGTAATTATTTTCGCCTCTATGGCCTATTTATTGCCTACCTCCCTACTCTTCTACATTTGCACACACTGTACATAGATTTTTCTGTTTTTCTTCTCTATTGTGTTGTTGACTGTACGTTTGTTTATGTGTAACTCTGTGTTGTTGTTTTTGTCGCAATGTTTTGCTTTATCTTGGCCAGGTCGCAGTTGTAAATGAGAACGTGTTCTCAACTAGACTACCTGGTTAAATAAAGGTGAAATAAAAAATCTAATGAAATACAGATATATGACAGATACACAGATGTGTGTCATCATGACCAGATAAGTGTGAATTGGGTTGAGGTGTGGGTCAATGGACTGCAGTGAGGTGAAAAGGGTTGAGGTGTGGGAAAATGGACTGCAGTGAGGTTAAAGGGGTCAAGGTGTGGGTCAATGGACTGCAGTGAGGTGAAAAGGGTTGAGGTGTGGGTCAATGGACTGCAGTGAGGTGAAAAGGGTTGAGGTGTGGGAAAATGGACTGCAGTGAGGTGAAAAGGGTTGAGGTGTGGGACAATGGACTGCAGTGAGGTGAAAAGGGTTGAGGTGTGGGAAAACGGACTGCAGTGAGGTGAAAAGGGTTGAGGTGTGGGAAAACGGACTGCGGTGAGGTGAAAAGGGTTGAGGTGTGGGAAAATGGACTGCAGTGAGGTTAAAGGGGTCAAGGTGTGGGTCAATGGACTGCAGTGAGGTGAAAAGGGTTGAGGTGTGGGTCAATGGACTGCAGTGAGGTGAAAGGGGTTGAGGTGTGGGTCAATGGACTGCAGTGAGGTGAAAAGGGTTGAGGTGTGGGAAAATGGACTGCAGTGAGGTTAAAGGGGTCAAGGTGTGGGTCAATGGACTGCGGTGAGGTGAAAAGGGTTGAGGTGTGGGAAAATGGACTGCAGTGAGGTTAAAGGGGTCAAGGTGTGGGTCAATGGTCTGCAGTGAGGTTAAAGGGGTCGAGGTGTGGGACATTGGACAGCAGTGAGGTGAAAGGGGTCGAGATGTGGGACAGTGGACTGCAGTGAGGTGAAAGGGGTTGAGGTGTGGGACAGTGGACTGCAGTGAGGTGAAAGGGGTCGAGATGTGGGACAGTGGACTGCAGTGCGGTGAAAGGGGTCGAGGTGTGGGACAATGGACTGCAGTGGGGTGAAAAGGGTCGAGGTGTGGGACAATGGACTGCAGTGGGGTGAGTGGGGGCAAGGTGTGGGACAATGGACTGCAGTGAGGTGAAATGGGTCAAGGTGTTGAACAATGGACTGCGGTGAGGGTCAGCTAAGCTGCAGGTCATTTACCATCACTCTTTTCACCGAGGAGAATTGATCCCATGAAGTGATGCTTTCTAGTACGTGAGAGTTTCCACCCACCAACACAGACTAGTAGACAGTAAGTCAAGATGGGAGCAGAGCAGGTATGGAACATTAGTGTCTGAAGCCTCTTTTGAAGGGCTGCCTCCCAGCCTGAGGGGGTCAGAAAGTTTCTAGCAGCACTGGTTCAGGTCCCTGGTGTAGCCTTGCATACCAGTAGTTCTGTGTGGGTTGGACGCACCATGACCACTCCTACTCTAGTGTCTGCTCTGCTCTGTTCAGGGACACAGTGGGCGGCTTTGCTGCCTGAGTGGAGTAAAGTTATGTTGGCCTGCTCTCCTGTTCCCGTTGACACAACCAAATGCCTGGTTGCTATGAGACAACCCTGCTGTCTTCATGGTGTCCCTGTACTGAAGGGTAGGAGGGGGTGTCAGACATGTGTGTCTCTGTCACCTCCCTTACTGCTGTTTAATTACAACGGTTTCCTGGAAGTTAAGTTTGTCCTGCTGCTCCTTGTTATAGCACTATTAGTAAAACCACTGGAGTGTACATGCTGTACATTGCAGGGACAAAAGCTGAGAGACAATGATATATATTTTCTCTGTAAAATAAATAAATGAGAGGGTTGTCATTAGTTTGTCCATTGTCATTGAAACAGCTATCGCCGCTTTGTTAATTTAGAGCATTGTAAAATAATGTAATTAGAAAGAAGACCCATAGTCCGTCAAAGTCATTGACATTGTGTTCAGTTATCTTCCCTCTGTGACCCTTCTGTGACCCAGAGCATCAGTAGTTTGCACTCTGCATGCCCCTCATGACTAATAAAACACTGCAATCTCATGAAACAAGAAATATTTTATTGGATTCCCTCCAGTCTTCGTCTTTCCCTCTCTTTTCTCTGGCCTGACTGGGCATTGATGTAGACCAGAAGGGATTCAAAATAGTCACATAAAAATCATTCCCCTATTGTGTTGCAACAGAGACTTCAGTGTGTTCCAGTCCCAGTGGATGTGAACTATGGTGCTGTTAGTCCCGGATCCCAGGGAAACCTCTGATGCCTCGCTGTTGTGTGCTGAATGGAAATAATAGGGGGATTGCTGCTGATCTAAACTGCTGTCATAGTGCATTTCCTTAGCTCTTAAATCTCCCCCTATCGCTGCCGCTTTTTCAGCCCAAAAACGCTACATGTCTCTTTGCTTATTGATGCTTCTGTTCTCTGATAAATAATTCAAACAGCAGCCCATTTGAATTCCTGACCGGCTGGGCGTTTCTGTCATGTTTGTCTTACGTATGGATTTGGTTGATTTATTGGCCCGGGTGGAAAGGTTGTCCAGGAGTGGACGTTTAGCATCATATTATCTGACAGAAACAGGATTAGCCTTCCCCCAGGGGTCCTGGGATCTAAACAAGGGTTTGATTACCTTCCCTTTGTGATTTTCCTGCTTTGACTGCAAATCTCCTCCACCTGAGTCAATCTGCATTCTCATACACTCTCAACCCGACTTGTCCTCATGTTCAAACTCTGCAGGTATTTAGCAAATCACCCTAGCTAGCACAAGCTTGATATTCATCTTGATACAAGCTGGTAACGGTTGGCATTTTATGTTCTGCTTGGTGGGAAGTGATGGTGTCACTGGCTGTACGTGTTTCACCTGGCCTACACTGCCTCATTCTAACTGGCTGTACGTGTTTCACCTGGCCTACACTGCCTCATTCTAACTGGCTGTACGTGTTTCACCTGGCCTACACTGCCACATTCTAACTGGCTGTACGTGTTTCACCTGGCCTACACTGCCTCATTCTAACTGGCTGTACGTGTTTCACCTGGCCTACACTGCCCATTCTAACTGGCTGTACGTGTTTCACCTGGCCTACACTGCCTCATTCTAACTGGCTGTACGTGTTTCACCTGGCCTACACTGCCTCATTCTAACTGGCTGCTACAAGCTGCCGTGTAGTCGTTAGCGCAACAGCCATGTGTGTACGCTCTCCTGTAAAGTGTGTTTGTGTAGCGGTAATTCAATGAACGCATTTTGTCATGAGCTTTATTTATTAACAGTGAACTGATTTTGCTTCTTGGCTCCAGACGGCCTTTGTAGAGCGTGGTCCTCTTTCTTGGTGGACACAAAGCCAGAGGACTGCAGCGCTCCAGTCTATAGCTAACGTACCACACACTGAAGAAATAGACTGGGGCGCTTTTCTTCATTGTCACAAAAGGCCAGCCACTCCGCTGGAGTCCCCACTCCCCTTTTACATAGTGATAAGACAGCCATTATCCTCTGAACCTTTCTTTGCACTCAGCCAGGAGAAAGGAAAGAGTGAGAGAAGGGAGGAGGATGGTAGAGAGAGAGAAAGAGAGAGATTTCTCCTTCCCTAGAGTGAGACTGGGCTTCACCTCTGTGTGGAGGGGTTTTGTGTGAGCCGTGAAGAGGTCCTTAACCTTCTATCAGATGGAGCCACAGAGTTGTGCTCTGCCTGAATGGCTGCATTGAAAAGCCCTGAAGCAGAGGATATGCTTCTATAGACTTGAGGAGAGGAGAGAGAGAGAATGCAACGAGCTTCGGTCGGGCCGCTGGAGTGTGACCCTCTCATGATGTGCACGCACTGTGAAACACTCCATCACCGCTGAACTTGTGTCCTGCGTTGAATAGGCTGCCTGACAAACCTGTCCTCCCACTGAGGTGTCACAAAAACAGACAGACAGACACACGGATATCTTAACATCTGAATATGGGAGGCCTATAATACACAGCATTGATGGCCTATAGGCCAATTTATTTTACAAAGATGTGCTAGTGTTGCCACTGGCTGTTTGTACTAGACATTATATGTCAGCCTCAGGGAAACATACTACTATTTACCACTGTACAGTAAGCTGTATTCTTCATCGGAAATGTGTTCTAGGGAATTGGATGACTATAGGTGTGAAAAGAGGAAATCCTACAGGACATATATCATCCAGTTGTCTTTTTTCCCACCCGGTCGTATAAGCAGGTGGTTTAGGTCCATGTCCATTTGGAGGTGGTTATAGTACAGCAGCACTGGTAGGTGTGTGGTAGAGCTCTAGAGTAGACTAGTGCCTACATCCTGTGGCAGGGTGGCAGCGTTGCAGTAGGGTGGCTGCAGCAGTGTGGCTGCAGCAGTGTGGCTGCAGCAGTGTGGCATGGCCTGGCAGAGCTCCTCTTTATCCCGTCAGACAGTTCTATCAGATCCCTCTGCTCCTGTCTCTTCCCATATCCTCCCTCACTCCCTATGGCTCTCCTCTACCAGCCAGCCCTGCCACCCTTCCTCCCACCGCGCCTCGCCCCCCTGAACTCACACCGCACTGCCTCCCCAGGACCCAGCCTGCTCCTCTCCACACCACACATTACCTAGCGACTGTAACCAGGGAATGTGTGGTGCACAGTGACATTGGTGCAGTTTTTTTTCTCATCCAATTTCTCGCTTTTTTATTGTTCTCTCAACAAGAAACCACGATGAAAATGAGTGGGCCTAAGTCTGTTTTTAAGCACTTCTTCTGAATTATAGGGAACAGATTTCTGTTTTACAATCTGTCGTGAGATGTGTGAGAATAAACATTTGCCGTCTGTGTCTCTGTGTGGCATTATTGACCAGCATGATGAGAGTTGATATCATCATGGATCATGTTACTGCCTGGTGGCACAGCAGAGGAGGCTGGGCTTGGTTGGTGCAGTGAGGTGTCTCTGCCTGGTTGGCTCTAACTGTCTATGGTTCCATGAGGAAGACTATTCATTGTCCCCCATTGAAGGATACACACTATTTGCCCTCTTTTACTTGTCAGCATCTTTGCATCTTTTCCACACTACAGAGGCCATCACCATTGTATGTCTTTTCCATGTCTCTCCTATCTGCCTTCAGACTAATGTCTGTTTTCCTCTTTGGTCTTTCAGGTAGAAGACGCCATGCTAATGTTTGATAAAACTACTAACAGACATAGAGGTAAGTCCACCAATCATATATTACCCTCCCCTGTGTTTTTATTTTATGTGTATTCATGTGACAGAAAATAGTACATTTCTGTGGTAGTTTCCCTTGTAAACAGCACAAGGGTGATTCATTTCACATGGTGCCAGCTTGTTACAGTGCTTATCCAAGCACTGGAAAACATCATTTAAAAATCAATATAGTGGTATTTAAAACCTACGACCTGGATGAGGCGTGACTGAGGTTACAGGTGGTGGTGGGTGTTGTTTAGGAACACACTTGGGCTCTTCCTCTCTGGGTGTCTGTAGGGGGTTATGGAGCCAGCCGAGGGTGCTGCCTACCTGCTGCCTGGCTCTAGTGCTACCGGTCGCTGCGCTGGGAGATAACAGGAGAGATAAGGCCCAGGAGCAATGCTGTCTTTATCTCTCTTATCTGCTCTTTATCTGGGATTAGGGGGAGGCTTCTCTAAAGCAGAGGACTTTCCAAAGACAGACTATCTCCCTCTCCTTCCCTGAATTACAATAGCACCACCAGACACTGTGCCCTGTATATTGCCTCGTTATGGTTACGTACATTTCTTGTGTTACTTTTTGATTGATTAGATTTTTTGTACTTTTGTTTATTTAGCAAATATTATATTAACTCTATTTCTTGAACGGCATTGTTGGTTAAGGGCTAAGGGCTTGTGAGTAAGCATTTCACAGTAAGGTCTACTACACTTACTACACGCATGTGACAAATAAAATGTGATTTTGATCTCCACAGCGCCAGCCAGGCCACTAATCACTAACCAATAGCAGGCTAAAAGACACTAAAACATCTAATATAGTCTACAGCCGATAGAGAGACAGACATAGTGCCTCTGTTATTGTTCCTGTGGTCCACAGTGATGTGTAGCAATGCTGATGTGATGATAGTATGGAAACTATAAAGGCCACAGTAGTGCAGCCATTGAGGGGGTGCGTGCTTAGTCCTCTCCTGTACTCCCTGTTCACCCACGACACCATCATTAAGTTTGCAGACAAAAGCGACGGTGGTAGGCCTGATCACCGACCATGATGAGAGCCTATAGGGAGGAGGTCAGAGACCTGTCAGTGTGGTGCCATGACATCAACCTCTCCCTCAACGTCAGCACAAAAGAGCTGATCGTGGACTACAGGAAACAGAGGGTCGAGCATGCCCACATTCACATCGACGGGTCGTTGTGTAGTGGAAGAAAAGCTTGTTGCGGCTTTACGCATTACATTGTGAGTTAACCCAACAAGGCTGTAGTGGAGCGGGTCAAAAGCTTCAAGTTCCTCAGTGTCCACATCACTAAGGACCTATCATGGTCCAAACACACCAACAAAGTCTTGAAGAGGGCACGAAAACATCTCTTCACCCTCAGGAGGCTGAAAAGATTTGGAATATGCCTCAGATCCTCAAAAACATTTCCAGCTGCACCATTGAGAGAATCTTGACTAGCTGGATCACCGCTTGGTATGATCTGCTTGGCATACGACCGTAAGGTGCTACAGAGGGTAGTGCATACGGCCCAGTATATCACTTGGGCCAAGCTCCCTGCCGTCCAGGACCTCTATACCAAGGCATGTCAGAGGAAGAGACTCCAGCCACCTAAATCATAGACTGTTCTCTCTGCTACCGTACAGCAAGTCCGGTACCGAACAGCGGTACCAAACCAAAAGGCTCATGAACAGTTAATCAAATGGCTACCATGACTATTTGCATTGACCCCCTTTTTGTTTGCACTGACTCTCTTGTATTTGTATTTATTATAGATCCTCATTAGTTCCTGCCAAGGCAACAGCTACTCTTTATGTGGTCCAGCAAAATTAAGGCAGTTATACAATGTTTAAAACATTACAATACATTCACAACAGATTTCACAACAATTGAAGTGTGTACTCTCCGGCCGCTACTCTACTACCACATATCTACAACATAAAATCCATGTGTACATGTGTGTATAGTGCGTATGTTATCATGTGTGTGTGTATTTGTGTGTCTCTACATAGTCCCTGCTGTACCATAAGGTCTATTTTTTCTGTTTTATAAATCTGATTCTACTGCTTGCATAAGTTACTTGACATGGAATAGAGTTGCATGTAGTCATGGCTCTATGTAGTGCTGTGCGCCTCCCATAGTCTCTTCTAGACTTGGGGACTGGTGACATGTCTTGTGGGGTATGCATGGGTGTCTTAGCTGTGTGCTAGTAGTTTAAACAGACAGCTTGGTGCATTCAACATGTCAATACTTCTCACAAACACAAGTAGTGATGAAGTGAATCTCTCCTCTACTTAGAGCCAGGAGAGATTGACATGCATATTATTAATGTTAGCCCTCTGTGTATGTTTAAGGGCCAGCCGTGCTGCCCTGTTCTGTGCCAATTGTGCTATTGGACAGTAGTCCAGGTGCGACAAAACTAGGGCCTGTAGGACCTGCCTTGGTGATAGTGTTGTTAAGAAGGCAGAGAAGCCCTTTATTATAGACCTCTCCCCATTTTAGCTATGGTTGTATCATTATGTTTTGACCATGACAGTTTACAATCCAGGGTTACTCCAAGCAGTTTAGTCTCCTCAATTTCCACATTATTCATTACAATATTTAGTTGAGGTTTAGGGTTTAGTGAATGACTTTGGTTTTTGAAATATGTAGGACTAATTTATTTCTTATCACCCATTCTGAAACTGACTGCAGCTCTTTGTTAAGTGTTGCAGTGATTTCACTTGCTGTGGTAGCTGATGTGTATTGTGTTGAATCATCAGCATACAGTACATAGACACATAGGCTTTACTCAAAGCCAGTGACATGTCATTAGTAAAGATTTTAAAAAGTAAGGGGCCTAGACAGCTGCCCTGGGGAATGTCTGACTTTATTTGTATTATTTTGGAGAGGCTTCCAATAAAGAATACCCTCCCTCTGTGTTCTGTTAGACGTATCTCTCGATCCAGAATATAGCAGGTTATACAGCCAAAACACATACGTTATGATCGATAATGTCAAAAGCTGCACTGAAGTCTAACAAAACAGCTCCCACCATTTTGTTATTATCAATTTCTCTTAGCCAATCATCATTAATTTGTGTAAGTACATGTTGAATGCCCTTCCTTATAAGCGTACTGAAAATGTTGCTTACTGTTAAATAGCATTGTAGCTGGTCGAACAAATTTTTTCTCCAAAAGTTTACTAACATGCTTACCACGACGCTAGCGTTGCAAAATAAATTGACACATACATTTTATTCAATCATTGCACCCGCACTGCTCACGCTCGCCAACAAGCGTCTTCATTGCCAGGAGCTAAAATAGAAGTTGCTTCTATTTGTGGCGCAGAACGTGCTGCAAGTCCTGCCTCTCTGTTTGGTGCCGGTCTCCATGGAGCGGCAGATCAGCCTCATTGGCTTTTCGAAGCATATGCCCACGTGCCATCTCCTCATTGGTTATACCCACGTGGGTGATTGAAAGATGAACGGAGGTCGGTTGTGGTAATACACCTTATGAAAGTTAGTTGCCAACCGCCATATCAAGTCCAAAGAAGAAAAAGCCTGGAAGAAGGAGAGATGACTAGAAACGATTCGGTTGACCTTTTTTATGTGTGAATTAATAGTCAGCGTAGAGGATCTTGTGCATTTCAGATAAAATAACAACTCAATGTGTATATCCCAGGACACATTACCTAGCAACACCAAGCTACCTATCTAAATAGGACAAATTAGCTAGCAACTGCAAGCTAGCTAAATTTCCATAAATGTTTAATGCTTTTCGACCTGTCCCCAAATTAATATAGTTGGTTCAGAGTTTGTTTTGATATTTTAACCTGCGTGTCGTGATATCGTTTGGTGTGGGGGGACAAAATCAATTTGTGCACGATAGCACACACGGATGCACGCGCACGTCCGGTTTGGGCATAGTGTAAGGGTTGGTAACAGGCTGTTTGGTCGGCTGTTTGAGCCAGGAAAGGGTGCTTTGCTATTCTTGGGTAGCGGAATGACATTGGCTACCCTCCAGGCCTGAGAGCACACATTTTCCTGTAGGCTTAGATTGAAGAGATGAACCGGCTCTATGCACACTCACTAGACTCTACCCACACACTCACACATACTACACTGACACTCCAACACACACATACTGCTTTTTCAAGCAGAAATTTATATCATGTAGCTCTAACTCCCAAAAGTTTTGGGACTCTGTAAAGTCCATGGAGAACAAGAGCACCTCCTCCCAGCTGCCCACTGCACTGAGGCTAGGTAACACGGTCACCACTGATAAATCCATGATAATTCGAACATTTCAATAAGCATTTCTCAACGGCTGGCCATGCCTTCCTCCTGGCTACTCCAACCCCGGCCAACAGCTCCCCCCCCCTGCAGCTACTCGCCCAAGCCTCCCCAGCTTCTCCTTCATCCAAATCCAGACAGCAGATGTTCTGCAAGAGCTGCAAAACCTGGACCCGTACAAATCAGCTGGGCTAGACAATCTGGACCCTCTCTTTCTAACACTGTCCGCCGCCATTGTTGCAACCCCTATTACCAGCCTGTTCAACCTCTCTTACGTATCGTCCGAGATCCCTAAAGATTGGAAAGCTGCCGCGGTCATCCCCCTCTTCAAAGGGGGTGACACCCTAGACCCAAACTGTTTCAGACCTATATCAATCCTGCCCTGCCTATCTTCGAAAGCCAAGTTAATAAACAGATCACTGACCATTTCGAATCACACCGTACCTTCTCCGCTGTGCAATCTGGTTTCCGAGCCGGTCACGGGTGCACCTCAGCCACGCTCAAGGTACTAAACAATATCATAACCGCCATCGATAAAAGACAGTACTGTGCAGCCGTCTTCATCGACCTGGCCAAGGCTTTCGACTCTGTCAATCACTGTATTCTTATCGGCAGACTCAATAGCCTTGGTTTTTCTAATGACTGCCTCGTCTGGTTCACCAACTACTTTGCAGACAGAGTTCAGTGTGTCAAATCGGAGGGCATGTTGTCCGGACCTCTGGCAGTCTCGATGGGGGTACCACAGGGTTCAATTCTCGGGCCGACTCTTTTCTCTGTATACATCAATGATGTCGCTCTTGCTGTGGGCGATTCCCTGATCCACCTCTACGCAGACGACACTATTCTGTATACTTCTGCCCCATCCTTGGACACTGTGCTAACTAACCTCCAAATGAGCTTCAATGCCATACAACACTCCTTCCATGGCCTCCAACTGCTCTTAAACGCTAGTAAAACCAAATGCAAGTTTTTCAACCGTTCGCTGCCCGCACCCGCCCGCCCGACTAGCATCAACACCCTGGACAGTTCCGACCTAGAATTTGTGGACAACTATAAATACCTAGGTGTCTGGCTAGACTGTAAACCCTCCTTCCAGACTCATATTAAAAATCTCCAATCCAAAATCAAATCTAGAATCGGCTTTCTATTTCGCAACAAAGCCTCCTTCACTCACGTCGCCAAACTTACCCTAGTAAAACTGACTATCCTACCGATCCTCGACTTCGGCGATGTCATCTACAAAATAGCTTCCAATACTCTACTCAGCAAACTGGATGCAGTCTATCACAGTGCCATCCGTTTTGTTACCAAATCACCTTATACCACCCACCACTGCGACCTGTATGCTCTAGTCGGCTGGCCCTCGCTACATATTCGTCGCCAGACCCACTGGCTCCAGGTCATCTATAAGTGTCTATGCAAGGTAAAAGCTCTGTCTTATCTCAGTTCACTGGTCATGATAACAACACCCACCCGTAGCACACGTTCCAGCAGGTATATCTCACTGATCATCCCCAAAGCCAACACCTACTTTGGTCTCCTTTCCTTCCAGTTCTCTGCTGCCAGTGACAGGAATGAATTGCAACAATCGCAAGACTTTTATTTCCCTCACCAACTTTAAACATCAACTATCTGAGCAGCTAACCGGTCGCTGCAGCTGTACATAGTCCATCTGTAAATAGCCCACCCAATCTATCTTCCTCATCCCCATACTGTTTTTATTTTATTTACTTTTCTGCTCTTTTGCACACTAGTATCTCTACTTGCACATCATCATCTGCTCATTTATCACTCCAGTGTTAATCTGCTAAATTGTAATTATTCGCTCCTATAGCCTATTCATTGCCTACCTCCTCATGCCTTTTGCACACACTGTATATAGACTTTATTTTTTATACTGTGTGATTGACTTGTTTATTGTGTTATTGGCTTGTCTATTGTTTACTCCATGTGTAACTCTGTGTTGTTGTCTGTGTCACACTGCTTTGCTTTATCTTGGTCAGGTCGCAGTTGCAAATGAGAACTTACCTGGTTAAATAAAGGTTAAATAAGATTTAAAAAATCTACTCCGATTGCAGAGTACGGGTAAGATATTACACATTTCAAATTTTGACAGAGTTGTTTTAATTTCAAGTTAAAGTGTACTGTTAGCTAGCTAGCTAACGTTAGCTGGCTGGCTCACTAGCTAACGTTACGTGTATGATCTTATTTTTGTATAATCTTATGATCTTATAGCTAGCTAACATTGAACCTGGTACCTGCAGGTACCTGCAGATTCATGCAGGGTAGTAACGTTATAAATTGGGATTATGGTTCATTGTTTACGTATCTAGCTACATGTCTTAAGAAAAGACTCCACTATGCAAGTATCCTTTTCAATAGAATGTTACTGCGACAACTTTTGATAGATGTAGCTGGTAAATTCTCTCTGGCTATCTACTCCGATTTCAGAGCACTCTCATCTGAGTGTGCAAAGCACAGAATAACTGACAAATTTACGAACGCTCAACACCCGTTGAATATGGCCGGTGTAACTAAAGGTTGGCAAAAAAGCATAAATTGTTGCCAGCAGCACAGTTGCAGTCATCAACGCTCTGAAAAGTAAAATGGTCAGTGAGCTGTAGCAAGCTAGCCAATGTTAGCCAGTTAGCTTGGGTGCTTGACTGTTGTTGTTAGGACAGAAAACTTGGATCAACCCTTAAAGAGATGGGTGGGGCTAAAGCTTAAGGGGGTGTGAACGATGCTGAATGGGTGTAGACATGAAAAGCTCTCCAATAGGTACCAAAATATTAAAAGGCCATTTTCTCAAAAATGAGGTTACAAGTTTATCAACTTTCAAAGCATAATTACTTTCCCATTGTTCCTCAAATACAGTGTATGATATACCATTTTGTAGCTCTGTGTCTCTGCTTTTATCCAATGTAGAAAACACTATTTCAAATGTTGCTACATAAGAGACCGAATCAAGGCGGTCGGTCACAAATGGTAGTAAGACAAAGGAAGTCTCTCACTATTGTTAAGCTCTGAATCAGAAAAATGGCCAGGCCGGGTGTTTATCCATCACTGTCTTCAATTTGAAGGGCATTTGGCAGCTCAAAGGCAAACACGTAACACACTGACTGAGAGCAGCTCGGCTCCCATCCCTATCTCCTTCACAGACACACACAGACAGAGCAGAAGTGCAATGCAGTCAGAGAGAGAGAGAGAGAGAGAGAGAGAGAGAGAGGAGGGAAAAGCAGAAACTCGTCATCTCAAAGCAGACCTCACAATGGGTTCTGTCACTAAACATCACAATTCACTCAAACCCATACAGCACTTTCACTAGTTCACATTCTGCTCACTGAGAGGCGCTTTACCAGACACATTGACAGCAGGCAACACACACACACACGTTTATGCGTGCACATTTAGTCATTTATTTAACCCTTATTTTACCAGGTAAGTTGACTGAGAACACATTCTCATTTACAGCAACAACCTGGGTAAACGCACACTGGCATACATGCATGAAAACGCACACACACACAAATGTACGAAACACACACACACACAGACTAGCACAAAGAAAGCTAAACATTTACGCAGTCATTGTTCAGTTAGGAACAAATTCCTTTTTACAATGACGGCCTACCCCGGCCAAACCTGAACAATGCTGGGCCAATTGTGAGCCGCACTATGGGACTCCCAATCATGGGCGGATGTGATACAGCCTGGATAGCCAGAGCAAATTTACCAGCTACGTCTATCAACCGTTGTCACAGTGACGTTCTATTAAAATGGATACTTGTTAAGACCTGTAGCTAGCTAGCTATACAATGAACCATCATCCCTACTCATGATGTTACTACCCTGCATGAATCTGCAGGTAACTAACCAACCAGGTACAATGTTAGCTAGCTAACATTAAGCTATAACTAGCAAAGCAAATGGCTCTGAGGGTACGAATAATAAGATCATACACGTAAAGTTAGCTAGCGAGCCAGCCAGCTAACGTTAGCTAGCTAGCTAACAGTACACTTTAACTTAATGAAAACTACTTTCTGTCAAAATTAGAAACGTGTAATATCTGAAAATGTAGCTAGCTAGACTATCTTACCTATATACATCATGGATGAACGCTTCTCCCTGTCACGGATGCCATGGTTGCCCTTAGTTTGAAGATGTAATCCAGAGACAGGTGTTTTCCTTAGCTATCATGCTCTAATTCCACTGATTTCAAAACCCGGTCCTCCAGAAAGTAGAGAGCAACACTTATGCAGTTCTACTATGCAATAAAAAAAATGTAATGCTGCGTTAGACAGCGTACCTCCACGTACTGACCAGCTCAAATAGACAGAAGCGTGCTATTTGGCAGACCTATCCAAACTCATATCTCGGCATGGCCAGCCCACTCATTATCTCAGCCAATCATGGTTAGCTTCTGTGGCTAAACCAACTAGGCTCGTAATTTAACCATTGTATTCGTATTTACAGATTTCATACAAGTCTGTTATTAAGGCACATGAAAGTTCACATGTTTCAGAAGGCATTTCTGACAAAAACTAAAAATGTGCCTTCAAATGGCTCTGACCCGCAACATCGCATAGTTTCCTGAAACGAGTCACATTTTCAGTTTCTCACCACAGTAACTTGACAGGTAGACTGACATCGTCGTAAGTATATATAAAATAACTATCTGAGAGGGTAGAGAGAATCCAATATTTCATGGTGGCTCTTGACAGGCGATGTACAGTGATATTGAGGGCAGTGTGTGAAGGCATATCCCAGCTATCACATAACGTTCTGAGAAACATATATTTCCTAGAGCTTGGTGAGAGCATGGTTGTCTTATGGTTATTTTGCATACAACCTTCACACAACTTTCTGGGAATGGTGCAGGATAGTTGCTTGGCTTTGGAACATTCTCAGCACATATAAGGAACTTACATTTTCTTGGTGTTTCATTACTTTAGCACGTGTCAAACTCATTCTACGGAGGGCAGAGTGTCTGTGTTTTTTTTTGTCCTCCCTTGTACTTTATGGATGAATTAACGTCACTGATTAGTAAGGAACACCCCTACCTGGTTGTCTAGGTATTAATTGAAAGGAAAAAAATAAAACCAGTAGACAATAAGCCCTCTGTGGAATGAGTTTGACACCCCTGCTTTAACAGAATTGTTCCTAAAGGTTTTCTCATTTCAAATTTGGTCATGTTTTAGAAACATTTTCTAACTGGTTTGACATTGGGAATGTTCTCAAATAGTTCAGAGAATGTTAAGAAAGAACGTACTTCTGTGGGAATTTCCGTATTTCAGCATAATGTTTCCTACAGGTTTCCTCATGGTTCTATTTAAAGTCATGTTCTGAAGATGTTCTGAGAACGTTAAGAAAACTTTCCATAAAAACCACAAGAAGAATAATGTTTGATAACGTTCAGAGTACATTCTAAGAATTTGATTTAAAAACATATACATTCCGTTCTCAGCATCACCAAAACTCTCTCTATCGTCTATCTTGTTAAGTGTGTTCAGGTGTGTTGGCCGCGCCCACTTATTGCCGCACCTGATCTTAATGAGTGCTTGTTTCCTTTGAAATAGGGTTTGATGAATAGACTAAAATGAACAGCTTGTATGCATTAAAAAAACATGGCATGCTAGCTCCATCCTGGTCATGCAGTGGACTAATTCCACGGATAGAGAACAGAATCTCACTGGTCTGAATTTCGCTGATGGCCAATCACAATAAAACAATTAATATGTTTGCATGATTAATGCCTATCTGTTCATGAAGTTAATAAAAAGTGAACCCAAAATAATCTAGCAGTGTTATTAAAAGTTTGGTTGAAACATTCAGTGAAAGTTTTAAGTTATTCAAAACCCTCAAAATAACCTATCATGTCCGTTCTCAGGGCGTTAATTAAACATCCCAGGAAAACTTTCAAGGAACCAGAATAAAACATTTAAAAAACTTTCTGTTTTACCGGTCAGGAAACTTCCCACAACCAATGTGACACGAAAAACATACATTCCCCCAACTTCCGAGGAACCAAATGTGCTAGCTGGGTAGTGAGACAGTCAAAGTATTTGCTGCATTCTTTTGTCTCTCCTGTTCCTCTTTTAGAGTGCCTTATACAGGTGTGTGTGTGTGTGTGTGTGTGTGTGTGTGTGTGTGTGTGTGTGTGTGTGTGTGTGTGTGTGTGTGTGTGTGTGTGTGTGTGTGTGTGTGTGTGTGTGAAACTGCTCTCTAATCCTCTCCCAGTCTGTCTCTGCACAGCTCTTCACACTCATTTGGAGTATTTAGCAGTGTCCTTCAAATGCCACCCCTGAGGTGACTGCTGCTGAAATGACTGCTAAAAGACATATTTTACCTTCTCCCTTCTACTGTTCTTCACTCTCTCTCTTTCTCTCTCCTCTCTCTCGCTCTCTCCCAGTCTTTTCCTCCCTCTCTCTCTTTCTCTCTCCTCTAGCTCTCTCCCTCTTTATTTCACCTTACTTTTTGCCCCCCCCCTTTCTCTCCCTCTCTCCTTTCTCTCCTGCTCCTCTCGCTCTCTCTCCTCTCTCCCTTTCTCTCTCCTCTCTCTCCCTCTCTCTCCTCTCTCTCTTTCTCTCTCCTCTCTCCTCTCTCTCTTTCTCTCTCCTATCTCTCTTTATCCTCTGTCTCTTGCTCTCTCTTTCTCTCTCTCGACTTTCTTTCTCATCTCCCTCTCTCTCTCTCTCTCTCTCTCTCTCTCTCTCTCTCTCTCTATCTCTCTCTCTCTCTCTCCCTCTCTCGCTCTCTCCGTCTCTTATACTCCAAGGCACAGCATCTCCCTGGCATTTAGGTTCACACCGTAGTGGGGCCATTGTTCCCGCCACCCTTGCAGCATCTCTCCCCCTTCCTCCCCACCATCACCTTCCTCCCACCTCCACATCCCTCTACTCCTGCTTACCTTCCCCCTCCCTCCCTCCCTCCCTCCCAACACTAGCCTCACACTCTTTATACTCACAGTGAAATGCCAGTTCATTTTTAGCAAGGAGAAAGGAACATGTATAGGAACACACACACATACACACTTATACACTGCAGTAGTTATGGTCAGAACACAGGTAGCCAACATGGTTCTATAGTGATAGGATATGAGCACTAAAGCCTTGACAGTCTGTTGATTGTTCACAGCACCGTTGAAGCTGTAGACCAAAGCATGTCGTGCGGTGGTGAGCGAGAGCGTGCGGCAGGCTTTCTGTGGTTACACACATGCAGGTCCTGGGGCTAACCCCAAGTTAGAAACACTAAGCACCCAGCCAGGCATGGCCTAACTGTAAACCACCAACACTAGGAACCTACTGTGTATAAGTGTACCTGCCATACCAGCAATACTACAGGAGCAGAGGGAAAACCCTTTTCAACCTGTCCTAAATTAACCTGTCCTAAATCTGGCATGCCTACCTGCTCACATCCACTCGCCTGAAACATGATCTACGACCTTAACAGTGATTTTACTGTCAAACAAAATTGCCATTGCCAAAGAGAGTGTGAGGAAGGTGAGACAAATAGTGTTGTTTGAGGTTAGATTGGAGACAGTGATAAGTTGTGAAAGACAACTTTTAGCTGACTGGCAGCTGCAGATAACGACCAAACCCTTTGATTTAATTTGACTGTAAAAATTGAAGTTATGTTGTAGGAGCCAATGCTCTTCCACAAGGTTTCTACTGATGAACATAGAAGTCCTCCATTAAAGCTATAATTCTTTGTTGCTACATCAATTTTTGGACTTATTAGTTATATACAGTTGAAGTCGGAAGTTTACATACACTTAGGTTGGAGTCATTAAAACTCGTTTTTCAACCACTCCGCACGTCGGTTAAGACATCTAAGACATCTACTTTGTGCATGACAAAGTCATTTTTCCAACAATTGTTTACAGAAAGATTATTTCACTTATAATTCACTGTGTCACAATTCCAGTGGGTCAGAAGTTTACATACACTATGTTGACTGTGTCTTTAAACAGCTTGAAACATTCCAGAAAATGATGTCATGGCTTTAGAAGCTGCCGATAGAATTTCAAGAATTTCCCTGTATTTAGCGCCATCCATCATTCCTTCAATTCTGACCAGTTTCCCAGTCCCTGCCGATTAAAAACATCCCCACGGTGGTTGATGCTGCAACCACCATGCTTCACTGTAGGGATGGTGTTCTCGGGGTGATGTGAGGTGTTGGGTTTGCGCCAGACATAGCATTTATCTTGATGGCCAGAAATATCAATTTTAGTATCATCTGACCAGAGTACCTTCTCCCATATGTTTGGGGAGTCTCCCACATGCCTTTTGGCGAACACCAAACGTGTTTGCTTATTTTTTTTCTCTAAGCAATTACTTTTTTCTGGCCACTGTTCCGTAAATCCCAGCTCTGTGGAATGTACAGCTTAAAGTGGTCCTATGGACAGATACTCCAATCTCCGCTGTGGAGCTTTGCAGTTCCTTCAGGGTTATCTTTGGTCTCTTTGTTGCCACTGATTAATTCCCTCCTTGCCTGGTCCGTGAGTTTTGGTGTGTGGCCCTCTCTTGGCAGGTTTGTTGTGGTGCCATATTCTTTCAGTTTTTTAATAATGGATTTTATGGTGCTCTGTGGGATGTTCAAAGTTTCTGATATTTTTTTATAACCCAACCCTGACCTGTACTTCTTTGTCCCTGACCTGTTTGCCTCTTGCTTGGTGGTGCCCCTTGCTTAGTAGTGTTGCAGACTCTGGGCCTTTCAGAACAGGTGTATATATACTGAAATCATGCGACAGATCATGTGACACTTAGATTGCACATAGGTGGACTTTATTTAACCAATTATGTGACTTCTGAATGTAATTGGTTGCACCAGATCTTATTTCGAGGATTCATAGCAAAGGGAGTGAATACATACATACACATATAATTCACTATATTATAATTCCAGTGGGTCAGAAGTTTACATACACTAAGTTGACTGTGCCTTTAAACAGCTTGGAAAATTCCAGAAAATGATGTCATGGCTTTAGAAGCTTCTGAGTCAATTGGAGGTGTACCTGTGGATGTATTTCAAGGCCTACCTTTCTCTTTGCTTGACATCATGGGAAAATCAAAAGAAATCAGCCAAGACCCCAGAAAAACAATTGTAGACCTCCACAAGTCTGGTTCATCCTTGGGAGCAATTTCCAAACACCTGAAGGTACCACTTTCATCTGTACAAACAATAGTATGTAAGTATAAACACCATAGGACCACGCAGCTGTCATACCACTCAGGAAGGAGACGCGTTATATCTCCTAGAGATGAATGTACCTTGGTGCAAAAAGTGCAAATCAATCCCAGAACAACAGCAAACGACCTTGTGAAGATGTTGGAGGAAACAGGTACAAAAGTAAATATATCCACAGTCAAACGAGTCCTATATCGACATAACCTGAAAGGCCGCTCAGCAAGGAAGAAGCCACTGTTCCAAAACCGCCCTAAAAAAGCCAGACTACGGTTTGCAACTGCACATGGGGACAAATATTGTACTTTTTGGAGAAATGTCCTCTGGTCTGATGAAACAAAAATAGAACTGTTTGGCCATAATGACCATCATAATGTTTGGAGGAAAAAGGGGGAGGCTTGCAAGCCGAAGAACACAATCCCCACCGTGAAGCCTGGGTGTGGCAGCATCATGTTGTGGGGGTGCTTTGCTGCCGGAGGGACTGGTGCACTTCACAAAATAGATGGCATCATGAGGTAGGAACGTATGTGGATATATTAAAGCAACATCTCAAGACATCAGTCATGAAGTTAAAGCTTGGTCGCAAATGGGTCTTCCAAATGGATAATGACCCCAAGCATACTTCCAAAGTTGTGGCAAAATGGCTTAAGGGCAACAAAGTGAAGGTATTGAAGTGGCCATCACAAAGCCCTGACCTCAATCCCATAGAAAATGTGTGGGCAGAACTGAAAAAGCATGTGTGAGCAAAGAGGCTTACAAACCTGACTCAGTTACACCAGCTCTGTCAGGAGGAATGGGCCAACATTCACCCAACGTATTGTGGGAAGCTTGTGGAAGGCTACCCGAAACATTTGACCCAAGTTAAACAATTTAAAGGCAATCCTACCAAATACTAATTGAGTGTATGTAAACTTCTGACCCACTGGGAATGTGATGAAAGAAATAAAAGCTGAAATAAATCATTCTCTCTACTATTATTCTGACATTTCACATTCTTAAAATGAATTGGTGATCCTAACTGACCTAAGCCAGGGAATTGTAACTAGGATTAAATGTCAGGAATTGTGAAAAATTGAGTTTAAATGTATTTGGCTAAGGTGTATGTAAACTTCCGACTTCAACTGTATACCCATTGATTTTTGAAGAATATAACTTATAAATGCCTCATGAGTTTAGCTCAGCTGTCATACCCCATCAGAACCCAAATCATAAGCTTGTTTTACTCCAATGTTTATAAACAACATAAATATAAACAAACATTTTGTAGACTCAAACCATGGTTAAAACTATCATTTTGATAGCATGGATGTTCAGTCCTTGCATCCATAGCTCTGTGTATAAATTTGAGAATGGTTAACTTTGTCTAGGCCTATCCTTCAACGTTTTACCAAAACAGATGGGGTGACCTTTGTTGTTGTTTTATTTAAGGATTCTAGCTTTTAGGATAGTCAAGGATAACTGTTTGATTCCGTCACTCAGTACACTACAAGGTCTGTGGTAGGAACTTATGTCGATCATGGAACCAAATCCACAACATACCTTGTAGAAGGACAAGTATATTTGTAGCTTTCCAGAAAAAAGGGGGTACAGTGTAATTGTCATCCACAGGAGGTCCCAGTGAGGCTAATTGGACACCTTTCTCATTTGCTTCTGCTTAATAACAAAGATGAGTAGGATGATGAAATCCATTGAAATGTAATTTTATATTAACAATGGTTTGGTACCAGACAGCATTGATTTAGCTGATTTAACAAAGACCATGTGACCGATTACAGGTTAAATCTGCTTTTTTTTTTATGATGCAAGTATTAGTAATTTCTGGTAGCATGTGGCAGAGCTAAGATGGAGGCTGGATAATGATGAAGTCAAAAGGCTCATTTGGACCAGGCCTGGAAGGAGAGAGAAGGTGAGAAAGAAAAAAAAGAGAGAGAAGGAGAGAAGGACGGAGCCCAGGTGTCGGGGAAAGCAAGGAGCGAGGGATTCTTGGCTTTGTGAGAGGAAGGATGGGCGCACAGAAGCAGAACGGTTGGGTTTTTGTGTGGAGCCTGTTTTTCTGCGGGCTGAAAGGGCCTGGTTTGTTCCTGGAAGATGAACAGAAGGCTGTATTGTATGTGTCTGTAATCTGCTTACCTGGATCGGCAGCTCAGGGACGAATCTCAGATCCAGGCTCCCAGTTGGCAAAAAGGAGTCAATGTCACACTCAGCCAGTCTCGACTTGCTTCCAAACAACTATGAAAGGCTGTGAGTGTGTGTGCATTTCTGTGTGTGTGTGGGGGGGTGTAAGTGTTTCCCTACATGTGCCTGTGACCTGATCACCAACAACGACGAGACAGCCTATAGGAAGGAGGTCAGAGACCTGGCCGTGTGGTGCCAGGTCAACAACCTCTCCCTCAACGTGATCAAGACAAAGGAGATAATTGTGGACTACAGAAAAAGGAGGACCATTCTCATCGATGGGGCTGTAGTGGAGCAGGTTGAGATCTTCAAGTTCCTTGGTGTCCACATCACCAACAAACTAACATGGTCCAAGCACACCAAGACAGTCGTGAAGAGGGCACGGCAAAACCTATTCCCCCTCAGGAGACTGAAAAGATTTACATGGGTTCTCAGATCCTCAAAAGGTTCTACAGCTGCACCATCAAGAGCATCCTGCTGGTTGCATCACTGTCTGGTATGGCAACTGCTCGGCCTCCGACTGCAAGGCACTACAGTGGGTAGTGTGTACGGCCCAATACATCACTGGGGCCAAGCTTCCTGCCATCCAGGACCACTATACCAGGCGGTCTCAGAGGAACGCTCTAAAAATTGTCATAGACTCCAGCCACCCTAATCATTGACTGTTCTCTCTGCTACCGCATGGCAAGTGGTACCGGAGTGCCAAGTCTAGGTCCAAGAGACTTCTCAACAGCTTCTACCCCCAAGCCATAAGACTCCTGAACACCTAATCAAATGAATACCCAGATACCCAAATGGATATTTGCATTGTTGGTTTGGGGCTCGTAAGTAAGCATTTCACTGTAAGGTCTACTACACCTGTTGTATTCGGGTCATGTGACTAATACAATGTGATTTGATTTGTTAGTCTGTGTGTCTATGAAGATGTGTGCGGTGTCCTCTTAGTATACCGTATATGAGTGCTATGTCTATGTGTACAGCTGTCTGACCTCATGTAGCTAGAAAGTGGATGCTATTTCTTTTGAAAAGGATTGTTCTGGCATATACTGTAATACACAATACAGGCTCAACAAGGGTTAGAGTACAATCAGGTGTCATAGTGTTCCATCCATCTGGCAAAACTCAGGCACACTATTTGCTTCTCCATTCTTCATATTTAGATAATCACTGTCTTGAATGGTGAGAACTGCCTGTAACTGCCTGTAAGTGCAGCCGTTAGGCGTCTGTCCTCTCATTATATTCCATTCAAACAAAAGCTCACTGTACTTCAGCACACTCTATCCCTGGAGGCTCTAACCCTGGAGACTGGGCCATGCAGGGAGTTAACCTGGCCACAGCCACTGCTCCCTTTTTCCCTGAGAGAGAGGCCCTCGTCTGTGACGTCACACCACCACATAAACAGAGGTAGGGTGAGAGAGGTAGAGAGAGGGAGAGTGAGAGAGACAGAGTGAGAGAGTGGCTCTGTGGGACGCCTCCTCCTGCCTGTTGGTTCCTCTGGCTGGGAGCAGCAGCCAGCGGCTTCAAAAGAGCACCAGGCATTCCAGTCCTCCTCTTCCAGCAATTACAGATCACTCCAGCGGATGCCTCCCTGCAAATCCCTCCAAACTACACTCTGATTACTACTCCACGACACAGATTGTTTACCAAATGAATCCTGCACGGCTCAGATAGAACATCCTACTATTCTTTATATTTGGTGTCTGAGTTTGGTTGATGCTTCTCTTTGTTCCGACAAGTTAAGAGAGGAATTAGGAGACAGAGGGACCATTTGAGTCTTAAAGATGGCATAACTTCAGATGCTTGCTTTGATTTGTCAGCCAAGACAAGCAGTATGAAAAGGAAATGCTCATACTGTATACAGTGTGTTCAGGAAGTATACACCCCTTGATTTTGTCCACAATTTGTTGTGTACCAGCATAAATTTAAAATGGATTAAATTGCGATTTTGTGTCACATAATTGCTTACACACAATACCCCATAATGTCAAAGTGGAATTATGTTTTTAGATTTTTTTAAACAAATTAAATCAAATGAAAAGCTGAAATGTATTGAGTCAATAAGTATTCAACCCCTTTGTTGTGGCAAGCCTAAATAAGTTCAGGAGTAAAAATGTTTTTAACAAGTCACATAATAACTTGCCTGGACTCACTCTGTGTGTAATAATAGTGTTTAACATGACTACCTCATGTCTGTACCCCACACATACAATTATCTGTAAGGTCCCACAGTCGAGCAGTGAATTTCAAACACAGATTCAACCATAACGACCAGGGAGGTTTTCCAGTGCCTCGCAAAGAAGGCCACCTATTGGTAGATAAATAAAATAAAAAAATAAAAAACTGACATTGAATATACCTTTCAGCATGGTGAATTTATTAATTACACTTTGGATTGTGTATCAATACACCCAGGCACTACAAAGATCACGGCGTCCTTCTTAACTCCGTTGCCAGAGAGGAAGTAATCCTCTCAAGGATTACACCATGATGCCAATGGTAACTTTAAAACAGTTACAGAGTTTAAGGGCTGTGATAAGGGAAAACTGAGGATGGATCAACAATATTGTAATTACTCCACAATACTAACCGAAATGACTGAGTGAAAAGAAGGAAGCCTGTACCAGAATAAAAAATATTCTGAAACATGCATCCTGTTTGCAATAAGGCACTAAAGTAAAACTGAAAAAAATGTGGCAAATAAATTAACTCTATGTCCTGAATACAAAGCGTTATGTTTGGGGTAAATCCAACACAACACATCACGAGTACCACTCTTCATATTTTCAAGCATGGTAGTGGCTGTATCATGTTATGGGTATGCTTGTCATCGGGCAAGGATAAAAAGGATAGGATAAAAAGAAACGCAACAGAGCTAAGTACAGGCAAAATCCTAGAAGAAAAATCCTGGACTTATCCAGAAAGACAGCTGTAATTGCAGCCAAATGTATTGACTCAGGGGTGAAAATACTTATGTCAATGAGGTATTTCTGTATTTCAATTTCAATACATTTGTAAAAATGTTTTCACTTTGTTGTTATGGGGTATTGTGTGTAGATGGGTGGGAGAACCATCTATTTAATCAATCTTGAATTCAGGCTGTAACACAACAAAATGTGGAATAAGTCAAGGGGTATGAATACTTTCTGAATGCACTGTATATTGGTACTACCCAGTGCACTGCATGTGCTACACTTAGAAGCACCTAGAAGCACCTAGAACCCCCGACTTGTCGTTATTGGTTTGAACCAAGCTATCATATCTCAAGCACATTTTGTAGCTCCTTTATATTGGATACAGCTATTTACTTTGAGTAATTTTCTCTGTGTAATGGCACATTTCCTACAAAGCCTATTTTAATCGACAACATTATAGTCCCACAGTCAGTCGTGATGTTACCATGTGTGGTGGTCCTCTGTGGCCAATGACAACCTGCTATACGTGAGAGAACAGAGGAAACAGAACAAATCTGTCTGGAAACCCTGGGGGTGATCACCTGACACAATCCAAGAGCAAATGTCATTCGATTTCCCCATCGCATGGTGTAAATTCATTTACATTTCCCCATCACATCATTTAAAGAGTTTCAACACCATCAACATTAGCTAGGCTAATTCTCTGCAGTATTTTCTCCCCGTGACTAACCTGATATTAGCGATTAGTGGGAATGTCATCTAAATGGCACACCTAATCATATGCATTACCCCCTCCTCCACCTGAGGGCTCGTCTCCCTGGCCTAATCATGATGACAAAGGAAATGATGTGTTTAGTCTATCTTAATCACCACTGAAGCTCATCACCGCCCAGCCCCGGCCGGGGGAGTGGGCCTGCATGTCGCAGAGCAGCGCTGTGGAGAGGCGACCTACCCCCTGCCGGGGTGCACTGCTCCACCTCCTCTGCCCGCCTGCCTTCCTGCCTGCCAGTGTTTACTGTTTACTGTGACTCATTCCTGTGTCTGACTGTGACTCCCATCCAGACTGAGACTCATCCAGGCTACATGAAATGTCTGCTCAATCCTCCTAGTGCTCTGTTGCTCTTGTTGGTTTGCAGCTCTTTTCTGTTCATCTCTGCAGATAGAGTTGTGCCATCTCTAACAGTCCAGTGTCCTTATTTGGCTGTGGTTTTAACTTGGAAGCTGACTAGATGGCTGACTGAGCATCTGCGGTGCTGGCCTTGCACGGACACTACGTGGTTAGAGTGTTGGATGGGGCCAGGCATGTCTGGATAAAAAAGATTGAGGAAGAAAGCAGTGCCTGAGGCTCTTTCCCATCTTAATCTCTCACCAGGGGTGAAGCGTGGTGCCATTAAAAACACCAGTTAGTCATACCGGCTGTCTGTCTGCATAGCAGCTCACCTCTGGGGAAACATTAAGGACAACCCACATATGAGAATTCTATAGTATACAATGGTATAAGTACAATATAATTCTCTGCAGTGTTTTTGCTGACTTTACTGTAGTATTCACTGTAGTATTTACTGTAGTATACTGTAGTATTTACAGTTAACTACAGTATAAATACTTGGGCTGTCCCCGACGGTCGACCGAGAGTCGTCTGTTCTTTTGACCAATCGAATGGTTGACATTTTCAAACGTGTATTGTTTCATATATAGACAAATCCTGTGTTTTATAAAAAATCTAATAGATTATGCACTGAGTTTATCTGATACTTTAAACGCACTGCTTGATGAAATAATTGAGACATAATAATAATGAATTAATTAGCCTATGTCTTTCAAATATGATATATTGCAAAATATATATATATAGATATATTTATTTTTATTTTCAATTATTAAGAACATAACAAATTGAACAAACAATAAAATTGTGCTTACTGTAATTAAAATGAATGAGGAACAGCAGCAGTTACTGCCAGTAGTCCTAGTATTCAATCAACATAGTTGAACAGTATTGCCGTACATGTATTATTAACATAGCTGAACATTGAACAGTAAATAATATATGATGTTTAATTATGAACAGGATAAATGAATAACAAAATAGCGGAAATAAAGAGCAAGTTGTAGGTTATCACAACAGAAGGTTTGGCTATTTAAACCGCCTTCAACAGCAGTTTATAAGCTCTAATGCTGAACAGAAAATGGTTTGTATAGGTCCAGGCTACTACAAAACATAAGCAAATCAAATCAAATGTATTGATAAAGCCCTTCTTACATCAGCTGATATCTCAAAGTGCTGTACAGAAACCCAGCCTAAAACCCCAAACAGCAAGCAATGCAGGTGTAGGTGTATTTCATAATTACAAACATTTAGCAGCCTGCATAATAGGTTAATCATCTCTCTAGCTGTCAACTGTATTGGACTGACCTACTTTCTCACGTTGACCATAGCCTACTTCCCCAATATTTTCAAGTTATGAGACAGGAACACCAATTTGTCAACATTTTCAGGCAGAAGGCAGCTCCTCGTTTTATTGACTATTAATCCTGCCTTGGAAAACATCTGCTCTGATGGAGTGGAGGTGGACGGGATGGAGAGGAGGTATTTCACTGCTCTGGCCAGCTTCGGATTCCTGTCCTCGTTTTCCCTCCTTTACGGCCAATTGGCGGTGTTTCAGGTTGGCCAGCATGGATATGGTCGCAGATAAGGATGCGCTGTCCTCCTTGGACAGTAGCTCAGTCAGGGTGACCATCAGCTCCAGCACATTCAAAATATCCTCTGCCATGTTCCATTGCGCTGTGGTGAGATCAAGACAGCTTTAATTTTTGGGGGGGGCTGGGGGTCAGAGAGCACTGCTGTTACAGGCCATCTCTGTTCTAGCAGACTCTCCAACGTGGTCTGAGAAGAGTTCCACCGCATGGAAACGTCTTGGATCAGGAGGTGTTCAACCACCTTTTGTTGTGTCTGTTTCTCATTTAGTCCCTTTCTGGCTTTTGCTCCCTTCTTAAAATGAGTTACGAGGTGTCTGGCTGCAGCCACAGTGCGACAGATGGGGTCTTGTTTGAGAGTGCCGTTGATGCACAGCTGTAAGGTTTGTCCAGCACATCTGACTCCTTTTATATCTACCCATTCCTCTTCCTGCTCCAGTATTTCTTTTTTCTGAGATGGGGGGCTTCAGGTCCAAGGGGGTTTGGGTTAAACCTGAGTTAGCAGTGGAGGCACTCGTGCTGCACTGGGGGTGCACCTATAGATACACAACGTTTCAAATGAAGTACATGTAAATTCATTCTGTATGGTATTTGTTATATTGTTATTACATTGTAATATGCCTATTCAATTTGTAAATGTTCATATATAAAGCAGATAAAACATGCTAATGTTTTAGCATATAACTACAGAACCTAAGTAGCCTAGGTTAGCTTACTGTTTTTCAAGTGGTATGTCATATTTGTTGTCAAGTTTGCATTCCACCCTTTACTGCAATGAAATGCTGCCATACCGCATGTTGTAGGCCTAAAAAGGGTGTAAATTATACTGAACAAAAATATAAACGCAACATGCAACAATTTCAAAGATTTTGCTGAGTTACAAGTCATATAAGGAAATCAGTCAATTGAAATCAATTCATTGCCTAATCTATGGATTTCACATGACTGGGCAGGGGTGCAGCCATGGGTGGGCCTGGGAGGGCATAGGCCCACCCACTGGGGAACCAGGCCCAGCCAATAAGAGTTTTTTCCCACAAAAGGGCTTTATTACAGACATAAATATTCCTGGATTATCTTGGTAAAGGATTAATTCCGGTGATGTAAACCAATTTGTGCACAACATTTGAGAGAAATACGCTTTTTGATTTATTTAAGCTCATGAAACATGGGAGCAACACTTTACATGTCACGTTTATATTTTTTGAATCAGTGTAGCTACTGTATGTCGGCTTACCGGTAGGTTCGGCTCCACGGGCGGTTCGGTTTACCGGCAGGTTCGGCTTACCGGCTAGGTTCGGCTTACCAGTAGGTTCGGCTTACCGGCTAGGTTTGGCTTACCGGTAGGTTCGGCTTTCCGGCTAGGTTCGGCTTACCGGTAGGTTCGGCTTACCGGTAGGTTCGGCTTATCGGTAGGTTCGGCTTATCGGTAGGTTCGGCTTACCGGTAGGTTCATTTTAAGGCTTATTAGCGTGTGCCGTCTGAAAATCATCAGGCGGATACACAGTTAAATTAAAGGGGATGATTGGCATTTATATGTTAATAGTAATAATAATCGTAATTTTAGAATTTTTGTTTTTGTTATACAGTAATATAATTTTATTTAGTGTTGCACCATTGTTCTTACATAATATAACCATATACAATTTAGTAGCAAATATATGTCTTGGAGTGATGAACTGTGCCATCCCCGCATCCTCTCCAGAATGGATTAGTCCAATGAGACAGGAACGAATCAGACGGGTGTATTCATCACGGAAACATTTACCAATTTATGAACCAAACGGAAGCAAACAGAGCAAAACCAGAGTGTCAATTGGATAAATTCAGGTAGGTCCCTTCCCCTTTTGTTCAGTTTACTTCAGTTTAAGAAAGGTTTTGCAACAGAATCTGCTTCATGATTACACCCAAAGTGTCTCGTGCCAAAAACACTCGACTAAAGAAATCTTGGTCGACCAACAGCCAATCGAACAATATGTGCATTTTCCCACCAGAGATGTGTTTCCGCCTCCTGGGTCTAAGGCACTCCATCGCAGTGCTAGCTGTGCCACCAGAGATTCTGGGTTCAAGCTCAGGCTCTGTTGCAGCCGTCCGCGACCGGAGGTCCATGCGGCGACACACAATTGGCCCAGCTTCGTCCGGGTTAGGGAGGGTTTGCCCGGGATATCCTTGTCTCATCGTGCACTAGCGACTCCTGTCGTGGGCCGGGCGCAGTGCACGCTGACCAGGTCGCCAGGTGTACAGTGTTTCCTCCGACACGACACATTGGGTTGGATGTGCGTTGTGTCAAGAAGCAGTGCGGCTAGGTTGGGTTGTGTTTGGGAGGACGTATGACTCTCGACCTTCGCCACTCCCGAGTCCGTACGGGACTTGTAGCGATGAAACAAGACTGTAACTACTACCAACTGGATACCATGAAATTGGGGAGAAAAAAAGGGGTAAAAAAATAAAATAAATAAGAAGAGATGTGTTTCCATCAAATTGACTTGTTGTAGATAAAAGGCTGTGCATGCTGACATATACATAAAAATAGCTTTTTCCATAAAATTTTCTGTGAATTATTATGGACAAAAGAGCGAGATTAGTATAGTCCAGTACCCCAAAACACTGCAGTAAATACTACACCTTATTACAAAAAACGTAAATGAATTACTATAGTATATACTACAGTTTTATTTTACTATAGTATTCATTAGGGCTGACCCCAATTAGCCTACTGTTTTTTATGCTGATTTTTGAATATTCGCATGAAAATCTTGTTACCAATTGGATGGAAACTTAGCTTGTGAAAGGATATTTCAGTTTTTTGTATTGCATTTTCTGTGTGTGTGTGTGTGTGTGTGTGTGTGTGTGTGTTTCCCTGTCAGGGTTTGTGTCTTGAGCAAGTCAACATGACATTTTTCTCTGTATCAACACTCCTCTATTAAAAGCAGAAATTGATTTATTTAAAAGAAAATAAGCAAACAGCCTTGCCCCGGCTGCCATGGGGGAAGCATCTCCTCAGGAAATGAAAATACCAGCTCGGAGTTGTCATCATATTGAGAGTTAGGTAACCTCTGACCTTTTAATACCCTGGAGCTCCTTTATTGGTGACCTGGCGGATCCTCTTAGAAAGTGAAACCACCGGGGAGTATCCACTGCTCACATCGTCATTCTCAAAACACCTAATAGTGCATTTACAGTGGTTAATGTCACTCCAGGGGAGATTGAAGCCAGCGGCCAGGAATCCACTCTGTATGTATGTGTTCACTACCCCAACATACAGAGCCTTCAGAAAGTATTCAGTCCCTTTGACTTATTCCACATTTTGTTGTGTTACAGTCTGAATTAAAAATATATTTTTTTCTCACCCATCTACACACAATATCACATAATGACAAAATGAAAACATGTTTTTAGAAATGTTTGCTAATATATTTCAAATGAAATACATACATATCTCATTTACATAAGTATTCACACCCTTAAGTCAATCCTTTGTAGATGCACATTGGCGGCGATTACAGCTTTGAGTCGCCTTGGGTATGTCTGTATCAGCTTTGCACATCTAGATTTGAGGATTTTCTCCCATTTCTTCTTTGCAGATTTTCTCAAGCTCTGTTAAGTTAGATGGGGAGCGGTGGTGAACTACAATCTTCAAGTCTTTCCACAGATTTTCAATAGGATTTAAGTCAAGGATTTGGCTGGGCCGCTCAACGAATTTCACATTTTTGTTCTGAAATCATTCCAGCGTTTATTTGGCTGTATGCTTGCGGTCATTGTCCTGTTGTAATGTAAATCTTAGCCCCAGTCTAAGGTCGTTTCCACTCAGAAGCAGGTTCTCATCAAGGATTTGCTTCCATTCATTGTTCCCTCTATCCTTACCAGTCTCCTAGTCCCTGCCACTGAAAAGCATCTCATAGCATTATGCTGCCACCACCATGGTAGGGATGGTGTTAGACGGGTGATGAGCTGTGCCTGGTTTTCTCCAGACATACATTAGCGCTTTGCATTCAGGCGAAATAGTTACATTTTTGTTTAATCAGACCACACACAGTCTTTTGCCTTATGCTCTGAGTCTTTCACGTGCATTTTTGCAAACTCCAGCTGTGCTGTCATGGGATTTTCTTCTCAGGAGTGGCTTCCGTCTGACCACTCTTCCATAATTGGTGAAGTGCTGTAGAGAATGTTGTCCTTCTGGCAGGTTCTCCCATCTCAGCCAAGGAACTCTGTAGTTCTATCAGAGTGGTCATTAGGTTCTTGATAACCCCCCTGACCAAGGTCTTTCAACACTCTAGAAGTAGTTTTATACCCTTCCCCCAAAATATATATGCCTCATCACAGTTCTATCTCAGAGATCTACGGACAGTTCTTTAGATTTCATGGTACAGTTTCTACTCTAACATGCACTGGGCCTTATATATACAGGTGTGTTTCTTTCTAAATCATGTCCAAACAAATGAATTGGCCACAGGTTGACTCCAATCAAATTGTAGTAACATCTCAAGGGCTCCCGAGTGGCGCAGCGGTCTAATGGTTCGAATCCAGGCTGCATCACATCCGGCCGTGATTGGGAGTCCCAAAGGGCGTCGTGCAATTGGCCCAGCATTGGCTGGTGTAGGCCGTCATTGTAAATAAGAATTTGTTCTTAACAGACTTGCCTAGTTAAATAAAGGTCAAATGTAAAACCTGAGCTCATTTTGGAGTGTCATAGCGAAGGGGTGTGAATACTTACAGTACCAGTCATAAGTTTAGACACACCTACTCGTTCCATGGTTTTTCTTTATTTACTACAATGTAGAATAATAGTGAAGACATCAAAACTATGAAATAACACATATGGAATCATGTAGTAACCAAAAAAGTGTTTAACAAATCAAAATATATTTTCTATTTGAGATTCTTCAAAGTAGCCATCCTTTGCCTGATGACAGCTTTGCACACTCTTGGCATTCTCTCAAAAAGCTTCATGAGGTTTTCACCTGGAATGCATTTCAATTAACAGGTGCGCCTTGTTAAAAGTTAATTCGTGGAATGTCTTTCCTTCTTAAAGCGTTTGAGCCAATCAGTTGTGTTGTGACAAGGTAGGGTGTTATACAGAAGATGGCTCTATTTGGTAAAAGACCAAGTCCATATTATGGCAAGAACAGGTGAAATAAGAAAAGAGAAATGACAGTCCATCATTACTTTAAGACATGAAGGTCAGTCAATCGGGAAAATGTCAACAACCCATCAAGTGCTATGATGAAAAGGAAGACCCAGAGTTACCTTAGACACATCTCAACATCAACTGTTCAGAGGAGACTGTGTGAATAATTCCTTCATGGTCTAATTGCTGCATAGAAACCACTGCTAAAGGACCCCAATAAGAAGAGACTTGCTTGGACCAAGACACACAAGCGATGGACATTAGACCAGTGGAAATCTGTCCTTTGGTCCAACCGCCATGTCTTTGTGAGACGCAGAGTAGGTGAACGGATTATCTCTGCATGTGTGGTTCCCACTGTGAAGCATGGAGGAGGAGGTTTGATAGTGTGGGAGTGCTTTCCTGGTGACACTGTCATTATTTATTTATAATTCAAGGCACACTTAACCAGCATGGCTACCACAGCATTCTGCAGCGTTACGCCATCCCATCTGGTTTGTGCTTAGTGGGACTATCATTTGTTTTTCAATAGGACAATGGCCCAACACACCTCCAGGCTGTGTAAGGGCTATTTGACCAAGAAGGAGAGTGGTGGAGTGCTGCATCAGATGACCTGGCCTCCACAAACACCCGACCTTAACACAATTGAGATAGTTTGGGATGAGTTGGACCGCATAGTGGAGGAAAAGCAGCCACCAAGTGCTCAGCATATGTGGGATCTACTTTAAGACTGTTGGAAAAGCATTGCAGGCGAAGGTGGTTGAGAGAATGCCAAGAGTTTGCAAAGGTGTCATCAAGGCAAAGGGTGGCTACTTTGAACAATCTAAAATTAAACATATATTTTGATTTGTTTAGCACTTTTTTGGTTACTGCATAATTCCATATGTGTTATTTCATAAACCCTTGAATGAGTAGGTGTGTCCACATTTTTGATTGGTACTGTATGTAAATGAGATATTTCTGTATAACATTTTCAATACATTTCCCAAAATGTCAAAAAACATGTTTTCACTTTGTCATTATGGGGTGTTGTGTTTAGATGGGTGAGAAATAATTCAGGCTGTAACACAACAAAATGTGGAATAAGTCAAGGGGTGTGAATACTTTCTGTAGGCACTTTACATGCTATACCTGAGATAATATAAGGGATATGAATTAGACAAGCTTGACCATATACTGTTAATATATGTATATATACTGTATATATACGGTATAACACATACATGCAGTCTGTTCATAATTACATTGCATCAAGGCCTACCTACATTATATCAATGGTTGTAAAGAGATTTCCTTGTCAATATATTTACATGAATATTTCCAGGATATGCTCTACATAGCTTGCTACACGTTACCTTGGCCATCATTTCCCGGCCTTGAGGCTAAGCAGTGCGTGACTGGTGAGCCCAGTGAAGGAGGGTGTGAGCAGAGCTGTGTGTGAGCTGTGCTGGAAGCCCCTAGGAGTTCTTTGCTCTGTAGGTAATGGAGCTGGATGAGGAAGAGCCTGGTTGATTCCCTCTCTCTGCATTGTTGCATTTAATTACACCATGGTCTGTGCCTGCCTGCGCTGTGCTGGGCTGCGAGGGCCGCAAGCGCCATTTACAGCTGAGCACAGCACATGGGGGAATGCCTAGATGCCCACTGTGCACTGTAAGTAGATTGTGTCGCTCTTTGTCTTCCTAACTTGTTTTTAAAGCCTGCTCGGTTGGTCTCTGTTGGAATGCAGTATGTCCCACACAGGCTAATAAACTATATATGCAAAAGTATGTAGACACCCCTTCAAATAGCTGGATTCAGCTATTTCAGCCACACCCGTTGCTGACAGTTGTGTAAAATCAAGCACACCGCCATGCAATCTCCATAGACAAACGTGGGCATTAGAATGGCTCATACTGAAAATCTCAGTGACTTTCAACGTGGCACCACCATAGGAGTGGCCCTGCTAAAGCTGCCCCGGTCAACTGTAGGTGCTCTTATTGTGTAGTGGAAACGTCTAGGAGCAACAACAGCTCATTCGCAAAGTGGTAGGCCACTCAAGCTCACAGATTGGGACCGCAGAGTCTTGAAGCACTTGAAGCTCATCTGTCCTCGGTTGCAACACTCACTACCAAGTTCCAAACTGCCTCTGGAAGCAACATCAGCACAATAACTGTTCGTGAAATGGGTTTCCATGGCTGAGCAGAAGAACATAAGCCTAAGATCACCATGTGCAATGCCAAGCGTCGGCTGGTGTAAAGCTCACCTCCATTGGACTCTGGAGCAGTGGAACCGCGTTCCATGGATGCACCTCAGCCACGCTCAAGGTCCTAAACGATATCATAACCGCCATCGATAAGATACAATACTGTGCAGCTGTATTCATCGACCTGGCCAGGGCTTTCGACTCTGTCAATCACCACATTCTTATCGGCAGACTCAACAGCCTTTGTTTTATCTTTGTTTTAATGACTGCCTCGCCTGGTTCACCAACTACTTCTTAGACAGAGTTCAGTGTGTCAAATCGGAGGGCCTGTTGTCCGGACCTCTGGCAGTCTCTATGGGCATGCCACAGGTTAAATTTTCGGGCCGACTCTCTTCTCTGTATACATCAATGATGTCGCACTTGCTGCTGGTGATTCTCTGATCCACCTCTACGCAGATGACACCATTCTGTATACTTCTGGCCCTTCTTTGGACACTGTGTTAACTAACCTCCAGACGAGCTTCAATACCATTACAACTCTCCTTCCGTGGCCTCCAACTGCTCTTAAATGCAAGTAAAACTAAATGCATGCTCTTCAACCGATCGCTGCCCACACCTGCCCGCCTGTTCAGCATCACTACGCTGGACGGTTCTCGCTTAGAATATGTTGACAACTAAAAATACCTAGGTGTCTGGTTGGACTGTAAACTCTCCTTCCAGACTCACATTAAGCATCTCCAATCCAAAATTAAATCTAGAATCGGCTTCCTATTTCACAACAAAGCATCCTTCACTCATGCTGCCAAACATTCCCTCAGAAAACTGACTATCCTACCGATCCTTGTCTTCGGCGATGTCATTTACAAAATAGCCTCCAACCCTCTACTCAGCAAATTGGATGCAGTCTATCACAATGCCATCCGTTTTGTCACCAAAGCCCCATATACTACCCACCACTGTGACCTGTATGCTCTCACTGGCTGGCCCTCGCTTCATATTTGTCACCAAACCCACTGGCTCCAGGTCATCTATAAGTCTTTGCTAGGTAAAGCACCGCCTTATCTCAGCTCACTGGTCACCATAGCAACACCCACTAGTAACACGCGCTCCAGAAAGTATACTTCACTGGTCACCCCCAAAGCCAATTCCTCCTTTCCTTCCAGTTCTCTGCTACCAATGACTGGAACGAACTGCAAAAATCACTGAAGCTGGAGACTCATATCTCCCTCACTAGCTTTAAGCACCAGCTGTCAGAACAGCTCACAGATCACTGCACCTGTACATAGCCCATCTGTAAATAGCCCATCCAAATACCTCATCTCATTTATTTTGCTCCTTTGCACCTCAGTATCCCTACTTGCACATTCATCTTCTGCACATCTCCAGTGTTTAATTGCTATATTGTAATTATTTCGCCACTATGGCCTATTTATTGCCTTACCTCCCATTTGCACACACTGTATATAGACTTTTTCTATTGTATTATTGACTGTATGTTTGTTTATTCCATGTGTAACTCTGTGTTGTTGTTTGTGTGAAATTGTTCTCAACTAGCCAGCTGGTTAAATAAAGGTGAAATAAAAAGAAATAAAATATATCCCTGGGACAGGTGGGTTTAGGGTCATGAAATATTGTGTGGATGAAGGGCGGGTAGGTGGCAGGCGGGTTAAATAAAGATAAGTCAGTTCCTTTAAAAAAATACATAAATGTGTAAATGTATAGGCTACATTGAGGTTTTTCATTCATCATTTTTAGGCTATCTGGCATTAGATCGGAAGCCTAAGCTTTAGGGCTTGGGGTTTTGATGTAGATACGGCCTACTAGCGCAAAAATAATATTTTGGTATTATCAAAACGATACGATATATCGTCAAAAATATCGCATCGATCACACACGACTTCCCAAGAGCCTCACTAATAGCATGCTCTTGGGAAGTGCGATGGAGTCAAACGTAGCGTGGGTGTCACACGGTGCATCCAGTTATCTCTGTGTATCAGCTGAGGTATGTGTGATGGTTGTGAGGCGCTATACAAATTCGACAGTCACAGGATGGGGACTTCAAATAGGCCTATGACACGTCAAGGGAACTGTAGCCTTTTGCTCAGATTGGTTAAATGGAAACTGAAATCTGTAAGCTGACTGTAGGTCTATAACCTATCACATGTTCTTAATATTAACTCTTGCATAATTAAGCATTTCTTGCCATAAAATGATAAGCTAATGATAAGGCTACATTTTGACTCAGGAACAGGAGTGGAGAAATATGATTTCTGTCTTCCAGCATCTTGAGAGAATGCGAATGCACAGTTAGAGACTGTTTTATCAGCGTCATAAAAGTTGATCGTATTTCAACTACATAAAATGTGAAACAGAAACAAGTTGGGTCGTTTTCACAGCTTTCTATTTCCTTACAACTGGTCAAACTGTCAGTAGAACATTTTGCACAGAAAATATTTATGTTATGGGGGGGTTATTATCAATTACGAGCTGGTGCAGGTGAACAAACAGCTAACCCGCGCACCACTAGTATATGTACAATGCACGCATGCAAGTGTACACACACACAAACAGCTTTTTGGGGTATTTAGGTATTTTATTAGGATCCCCATTAGCTGTTGCAAAAGCAGCAGCTACTCTTCCTGGGATCCACACAACACATGAAACAATAAATAATTCAGAACATTAGTAGACAACATTTTTAAGAAAGGCACACTTAGCGAACATATCAATACATACAAAATCAAATCAAACTTTATTTGCCACATGCGCCGAATACAACAAGTGTAGACTTTAACATGAAATGTTACTTACAATCCCTTTAACCAACGGTGCAGTTCAAGAAGAAGAAAATATTTACCAAGTAGGCTAAAATAAAAAGTAATAATAGAAAGTAACACAATAAGAATAACAACAACGAGGCTATATACAGGGGCACCGGTACCGAGTCAGTGTGCAGGGGGTACAGGCTAGTTGAGGTAATCTGTACATGTAGGTGGGGGGAAGTGACTATGTATAGGTAACAAACAAACAGGGAGAGGCAGCAGTGTACAAGAGGGGGGGGTCAATTAAAATTGTCCGGTGGCAATTTTTATGAATTGTTCAGGAGTCTAATGGCTTGGTGGTAGAAGCTGTTGATGAGCCTTTTGGTCCTAGACTTGACGCTCCGGTACCGCTTGCTGTGCGGTAGCAGAGAAAACAGTCTATAACTTGGGTGACTGGAGTCTCTGACAATTTTACACACAAACTATCTAGGTCAAATAGGGGAGAGGCATTGTGCTGTGAGGTGTTGCTTTTTCTGTTTTTTGAAACCAAGTTTGCTGTTCACTTGAGCAATACGGAGTTCCATGCAATAATGCCTCTATATAATACAGTATGCTTTCTTGAATTTGTTCTGGATTTAGGGACTGTGAAAAGACCCCTGGTGGCATGTCTGGTGGGGTAAGTGTGTGTGTCAGAGCTGTGAGTAAGTTGACTATGCAAACAATTTGGGATTTTCAACACATTAATTTAATGTTTCTTATAAAATAAAGAAGTGATGCAGTCAGTCTCTCCTCAACTCTGAGCCAAGAGACTGGCAGCATAGTATTTATATCAGCCCGCTGATTACAATGAAGAGCAAGACGCTCTGTTCTGGCCCAGCTGCAGCTTAACTAGGTTTTTCCTTGCAGCAGTCGACCACATGACTGGCTTCTTAATATGCCGCACCTGTCAGGTGGATGGATTATCTTGGAATGGTCGCCAACAGGAATGTAAACAAATTTGTAGCCAAAATTTGAGAGAAAGAAGCTTTTTGTGCTGGAAAATTTCAGGGATATTTTATTTCAGCTCATAAAACATGGGACCAACACTGTACTCGCCAGCAGCGAGCAGCAGCATACCACTGCTGGCTTGCTTCTGAAGCTAAGCAGGGTTGGTCCTGGTCAGTTCTTGGATGGGAGACCAGATGCTGCTGGAAGTGGTGTTGGAGGGCCAGTAGGAGGCACTCTTTCCTCTAGTCTAAAAAAATGTCCCAGTACCCCATGGCAGTGATTGGGGACACTGCCCTGTGTAGAGTGCTGTCTTTCAGATGGGATGTTAAATGGGTGTCCTGACTCTGAGATCATTAAAGATCCCATGGCACTTATCGTAAGAGTAGGGTTGTTAACCCCGGTGTCCTGGCTAAATTCCCAATCTGGCTCTCAAACCATCAAGGTCACCTAATAATCCCAGTTTACAATTGGCTCATTCATCCCTCTCCCCTGTAACTATTCCCCAGGTTGTTGCTGCAAATGAGAATGTGTTCTCAGTCAACTTACCTGTTATATTTTTGTTCAGTGTTTATAATGCATAGAGTGTATTTAATAGCTGGAGATGGCTAACAGCAGTGGAGAGAATAACTCTCTCTCTGCAAGGGAAATATTGTAATTTATCTGACCTATTTTCTCTTTAGAAGGCCACATTTCTCTTTTCTTCACAGTTAGGTAAGGGTAATTTTCTTCCGAACCAACTGGCTGTGCTTGTTTGGGACAAGTACTCTTTTTCATAGCTAGTCCAAATGTTCAGTGAACCCAGATACCTTAATTTTATTTTCTTTAGTCTATTTCATTCCCTTAATTTTGTCCCATAGATTTCAGTACATATTTCCACAGTATGAAGGTCTGTCCACTCACATCCCTGACAACACCATTGTAATACTCCCTCTCAGACAACAATGTCAGAAGTGTTGTGGGGTCATTGTGAAGAACAGGGTGACGCTGTGGATCGTCTTCCATCAAAGCTAATCTTGTTGGCAATGTCAAAGAGCCAATCTATGGGAGAGAGACAGAGATACATGGGATAAGGCAGTATCGGGCAGCTGATCAAATAGTAGTCAGCTCTGGAGGCTATAATCAGAGAATCACATCCTGTAAACCGCCGCTTTTTATGATGTTTATCTGAAACGGAGCCTCAAACCCTTCCTTCATTATCCAGGAGAATTTGATGTATCAGCTCCTCTCAAAGCGACATCACAGCCACTGCTCCTCACAACTTTTCATGAATTTCTCTCAAGTACAGATGATGTATACCTAAGCTGATTTCTTTCTGAAGTTGTTTGCATTTCTCCACGGCCAGCATGTCTCAAATAGTTGCGTCTAAGGTCATCACAATCGGCAGCAATGCCACGGCAATCATTTTTTTCACTCCGTGCAGGAAGATTGGACGCTGAATTAAATTTACATTACATCACCTCAAGCTGAATCTTCTACCGTTAGATAATGGGAAAAGGCCTCCTATCTCTCTCTCTCTGTGGCTTGAGCTTTTAAATGGCTACGGTGTCTGATGTTCTCCTGTGAATGCTTCAGCTGTTAGCTCCTATCGATCATGCACAACTTAAAACGAATTTCACCAACTAAGCTGTCTTCCATCTGAGCTGGCTGCCTGCGTTGACCTTGCCTTCCCCATGCGCCGTTGACCAATGCTGCCCACTTTATGTGCTGATTGGCAACCTGGCCACCTGCCGGTCGCACTGATTGGCCAGTGGCAGGATCTCCAGCTGATTGGCAGGGTAGGGGGCCAAACCCAGCTGTTGTGTGGAGTCAGCGGGAGTCAGCGGGAGTCAGCGGGAGCAGCTGAAGTGGCAGGATCAGCCTCTTGATGTGAGAGCGCCTTTTGATAAATAATTAAACAGTGGTAATAACCAGCTGTTGTGAGGGCACATGCCCCCCTCCCAGCCACAGGCCCCCTCTCCCACGCACCCCTCAGTGCTCAGTGTGCCTGGGGAAGAATTTAACAGGCCCCCCCTCAGTGTGCTTGGTTAAGAACTTATCAGGCCTGAGATTGGCTAATCCATTATTCACCAGGATATCCCCTCTCACCCTCTATCCCACCCCCACCTGACCCCCACCGTGCTCCACCTTGCTGCTCCATCTCTCCTGACTCGTCATCCCTGTCTCCCCTGTCCACCCAGTGTCATGTCAGCTGGGAGCCATTTCTCCTAGCAGAGGAGCTTCTGTAAGGGCTACAGTGAACATGTGGGTGCTATGGGAGGTTGCAAACCACAGAATTCCATTTCAGCTAGTCGTGTACCAGGAGAGTCGTTTTTACAGGCTAATGACCCTGCTCCCCTTCCACAGGGGCTCTGATGGTCAGTAATGAGTCCTGCTCTCCCTCATAAAGCAGCCCATAGGGTGTGTGTGTGTGCGTGTGGTGGTCTGTAATGAGGTGTGCCCAGCCAGACAGTGGGCTGGTCTTGGTGTCAGGGTGGAGCTGAGGATATGGCTGACGAATGGCTCATTAGGCAGTTGGGCAGGATAGCGTATGAACACAGCTCTTTAATGTGCAGATAGGGAGAGAGGGCATTGTCCTTCCTCTCCTCAACCTCCCTCACTTCGCTCTGTTCACATTATGCACCCGCTTTTCAACGCCTGCCTCTGTGTGATGGAAAGCCCCGCGCTGCGGTTTTCTTCCATTTATTTATTTATTTGTTTATTCAATTTATTTTATTGTGGGTGCTATTATGGTTGTTTTCCACAGCCGCATCTGGACTGACAGGTTGCCAATCATAGTGAGATTTCATCTCCTATTGGCGTAGTAATGGCGGTGCTGTGCTAATTGAGTTGAACGTGGCGCTCGTCTCTCCTCAGTGAATCCGTCTGTCGCCGTCTTGTCATCAGTTTGGTTGCGCTTGATAGGTTTGTGTGTGTGTGGGGGTGTATGGGGGGGGGGGGGGGGGGGGTATTAAAAGGTTGTTGAGGTCTCATTCCCCGAGGGATTCCCTCAATGCCATTGTTTTCCTGTCAAGGGCGTACTTTGCCAAACACTATGCCCTCTCTTTGTTCCCTCGTTTTAACTGGTCGCTATAGCCCGGTGAATGTTATGATTGAAAATAAATCTGAATTTGTGAAATTGAACAGGCCCACAATGCTATCAGCCATGAACAGGTTGCGTATTTTATTTTTTATTTCTCTCTCTTTCTCTCTCTCTCTCTCTCTCTCTCTGGTGGGGCCATTTATTTGTGCTGAGTGTAGCCGGGACCCGGTCATTCGAGGCCCTCCAACACTCCAACATGAAATCTCATCAATAGTTAATGAGGGCCACTTATTCAGTGAGGTCACACAGACACGTGGGATGATATCATGTTTAATAAGCCCCTGTGTTCTCTCTATCGTACCTCAATGAAGGATGAAATTTCATTTGAGCGCTGGAGAGAGACAGAGCGGGAGGGAAGCTGTGTGTGTGGTGTGTGCATGCGTGTGTATGCGTGCCTGCTCGTATTCACATTGCTTTTCATATCAATGGTTGCACTTCATTCACATACAGACAAGCCTAGATAATAGGTAGTGCCTCTAAAGTACAGTGATGTGTTTCTGCCATCAATAGATAGTTGCCATCAAGCTTCCGTGCATTTTGCTGCTGTACCTCCAACACTGGGTAAATGTGTTTCATCTGTTCTCCCAGGCCTTTTCTCCTCCTCCCTCCGATGGGCTCTGAAAGATGTGTGTGCAGTTTGGCACTCCACACAGTTGCACATAGGCTGCCTTTGATAAGTATCTGCTGGAAGAATGGAGGGAACAAAGGGTGTGTGTTCAGGTGGCTTTGAAAGAGAGGAAGAGAGGAGGTTCAGTGTGCTCTGCTGTCAGGCAGCCTTGGGTAGAGGAGCTCATGTCAAGAGGGGAGGCTTTCATATGGGGGCTGTGTAGTTCTGTCTTGCTTCAGGGGCTGCCTCTACACCTCGACACACAACCACTGTCTTAGCAGCACTCTCCTGTGTGTGCGTGTGTGTGTGTGCGTGTGCGTGCCCGTGCATTCCATGCACGTCTCCTCGTGTCACTCTGTGGACGCGTGTGGACTCCAACTCCAAACACACGCTAAATGAGCAGCCTGCTTGTCATCAATCCAAGCCTTTCATACTCACGTAAACATTAGAACAGACATTCACACAGGCTTTCCCTCTATTCTCACCGCCACACAGGGAGAGGTGGTGCATCAAAGGTAGCTTTCTCCAGGCTCTCTTTATCTCCCTTCATCAGTCCCTCGCTCTTTCTCTCTCTTTCTCTCTCTCTCTTGTCTTTTGCTCTTTTCTCCACAATGTCTCTCCCCTTTCTCCTTTCTCTCGCTTTGTCTCCCTCCAAACCTCTCTCAACTTTGCCTCTGTCTGTCTGACCTGGGTCCCCAGGGGAATCTCCCTCCAGCAGCTTTTTGTTCACTGTTTGTTTCTTTGAGTTGAGAATTCACTTTTTTTTCTGAAATCGTGCCTCAAAGGATTCAAATCAATGATCCATCTCTGCTCTCCCCCCTCCTCCCTCCCAACCGTCTCCCTCCTCCCGATCCATCACACAACAGCAGCCAGTGCAGCCAACCTCTCAAAGTCCAGCCTCTGTCTCATTTCTCATAAATTAGCATTACCTCTCTCACACACTCTCATTTTCCTTTCTCTCCCTTGCACTCTCTCTCTCTCTCTCTCTCTCTCTCTCTCTCTCTCTCTCTCTCTCTCTCTCTCTCTCTGGCTCTCACATTTCATTTCATTTTCCCCCTGTAAATGCCACATAGAAGTCCCTTAAGAAATGGCATTTTTACATTCCTCCTTTGTTCTTTCATTTCTCCCTCCTGCCTCCCAGCTTCTAACCCCCTCCTTCCTTCCTTCCTTCCTTCCTTCCTTCCTTCCTTCCTTCCTTCCTTCCTTCCTTCCTTCCTTCCTTCCTTCCTTCCTTCCTTCCTTCCTTCCATCCCTGCCTTTCTCTTTCTCTTCTGTCTCAATCTGTCTCTCCACCCCTCTCTCTGCCTCTGTCTTTGTCAAACCAAAGTGACTTTTCCTCTGTGGAAATGAGTGAAAACATCACACAGGAGAACAGTCCTCTGGCACCAGCGCGCCTCTCCACAGCACTTTGCATTTTTGTGTGTTCAATCAAAATGCTAATGGCATCATCAGCAACATCGGGGTGATGTTATTGTAGCGCTAATTGATAAGAAGAGGATGATGTGGGCTACAGATAGCTAGCGCCAACCACTGACACTGCTGCATGCCCAGTCCAGTCCAGCCTTCAATTATTTGTCATTACAATGGCTGTAATAAAAGTGAACTAATTGTTTAACGATGACTGTTTCTCTGCCATGGATGTGTGGTGTGGTGTATGGGTCCTTTAGATACAGAGGAGATTGGAGGTACAGTAGATGGTAAAAGTCTGGGTTCTCAGTTAGAGGTACAGTAGATGGTCAAAGTCTGGGTTCTCAGTTAGAGGTACAGTAGATGGTCAAAGTCTGGGCTCTCAGTTAGAGGTACAGTAGATGGTAAAAGTCTGGGTTCTCAGTTAGAGGTACAGTAGATGGTCAAAGTCTGGGCTCTCAGTTAGAGGTACAGTAGATGGTAAAAGTCTGGGTTCTCAGTTAGAGGTACAGTAGATGGTAAAAGTCTGGTTTCTCAGTTAGAGGTACAGTAGATGGTAAAAGTCTGGGCTCTCAGTTAGAGGTACAGTAGATGGCCAAAGTCTGGGCTCTCAGTTAGAGGTACAGTAGATGGTAAAAGTCTGGGTTCTCAGTTAGAGGTACAGTAGATGGTAAAAGTCTGGGCTCTCAGTTAGAGGTACAGTAGATGGTAAAAGTCTGGTTTCTCAGTTAGAGGTACAGTAGATGGTAAAAGTCTGGGCTCTCAGTTAGAGGTACAGTAGATGGCCAAAGTCTGGGCTCTCAGTTAGAGGTACAGTAGATGGTAAAAGTCTGGGTTCTCAGTTAGAGGTACAGTAGATGGTAAAAGTCTGGGCTCTCAGTTAGAGGTACAGTAGATGGCCAAAGTCTGGGTTCTCAGTTAGAGGTACAGTAGATAGTCAAAACCTTGGCTCCCAGGAGAGAGGAGAGGAGTTAGTTATGCACTGTGACCTATGCTCTTGACTTATGCTCTTGAGAACCTAGCGCTAGTCTTAACGTGGGAACCTAGCACTAGTCCTGACTTGAGAACCTAGCACTAGTCCTAACTTGAGAACCTAGCACTAAGTCCAAGCTTGAGAACCTAGCACTAGTCCTAACTTGAGAACCTAGCGCTAGTCCTAACTTGAGAACCTAGCACTAGTCCTAACTTGAGAACCTAGTGTAACAGTATACCTTTAATCAAATCAAATTTTATTTGTCACATACACATGGTTAGCAGATGTTAATGCGAGTGTAGCGAAATGCTTGTGCTTCAAGTTCCGACAATGCAGTAATAACCAATAATCCGTCCCCTCGCCCCGACCTGGGCGCGAACCAGGGACGCTCTGCACACGTCAACAGTCACCCTCGAAGCATCGTTACCCATCGCTCCACAAAAGCCACTGCCCTTGCAGAGCAATGGGAACCACTATTTCAAGGTCTCAGACCAAGTGACGTCACCGATTGAAACGCTATTTAGCGCGCACCACCGCTAATTAGCTAGCCGTTTCACATCCGTTACACTAGCACTAGTCCAAGCTTGAGAACCTAGCACTTGTCCTAACTTGAGAACCTAGCACTAGTCCTACCTTGAGAACCTAGCACTAGTCCTAACTTGAGAACCTAGCACTAGTCCTAACTTCAGAACCTAGCACTAGTCCTAACTTCAGAACCTAGCACTAGTCCTAACTTCAGAACCTAGCACTAGTCCTAACTTCAGAACCTAGCACTAGTCCTAACTTCAGAACCTAGCACTAGTCCTAACTGGAGAACCTAGCACTAGTCCTAACTTGAGAACCTAGCACTAGTCCTAACTTGAGAACCTAGCACTAGTCCTAACTTGAGAGCCTAGCACTAGCCCAACTTCAGAACCTAGCACTAGTCCTAACTTGAGAACCTAGCACTAGTCCAAGCTTTTGAACCTAGCACTATCCAAACTTGACAACCTAGCACTCCAATCCAAAGTTAAATCTAGATTCGGCTTCCTATCTTGCAACAAAGCATCCTTCACTCATGCTGCCAAACATACCCTCGTAAAACTGACTATCCTACCGATCCGGCGATGTAATTTACAAAATAGCCTCCAACACTCTACTCAGCAAATTGGATGCAGTCCGTTTTGTCACCAAAGCCCCATATACTACCCACCACTGCGACCTGTATGCTCTCGTTGACTGGTCCTCGCTACATATTCGTCGCCAAATCCACTGGCTCCAGGTCATCTGTAAGTCTTTACTAGGTAAAGCTTCACCTTATCTCAGCTCACTGGTCACCATAGCAACACCCACCCGTAGCATGCCCTCCAGCAGGTATATTTTGTTTTTCTGCTCTTTTGCACACCAGTATTTCTACTTACACATCCTCATCTGCACATATATCACTCCAGTGTAATTGCTAAATTGTAATTACTTCGCCACTATTGGCCTATTTATTGCCTTACCTCCTTACCTCATTTGCACTGTATATAGATTTTCTATTGTGTTATTGACTATGCTTGTTTATTCCATGTGTTTTTGTCGCACTGCTTTGCTTTATACTGGCCAGGTCACAGTTGTAAATGAGAACTTGTTCTCAACTGGCCTACCTGGTTAAATAAAGGTGAAATACATTTTTTTTAAGTGTGTGTGTGTGTGTGTGTGTGTGTGTGTGTGTGTGTGTGTGTGTGTGTGTGTGTGTGTGTGTGTGTGTGTGTGTGTGTGTGTGTGTGTGTGTGTGTGTGTGTGTGTTTGTGTGTGTGTGTGTGTGTGTGTGTGTGTGTGTTTGTGAGAAAGAGATAGTGAGAATGGCTATCTGTCTCATAGAGAGCGCGACAGATAGATAGTGGAGGAGAAGAGACGAGAAAAGTTAACATTTTAATTTCTGAAGAATCTGGGAGAAAGTCGGGGGGAAAATCCCTCTGTCTTCCGATTTGTCAAAGTTCCTTTTTCCCCCAGTATGCAGTGGCCAGTGAGAGAGGGAGGGTAATTAATAGCCTAGGAGTATTTCCGATGTGTCAGTATTTCAGGCTGCCTTTCAGACTGATAATGTTCCCTGGCTGCTGGCCCTGGGGACTGCTCTATCTTATTAACTTGTCCTATGAGACAGCTCCACCATGGACAGTCCTGCTTTACAGCCCACCAGAAGGGGCAGGGAGGGAAGGAGGGGAGGGACGGAGAGGCAGCTAAAGAAGGATGGAGAGGGAGGACCACTAACCATACCGCTGTGCCTGTTAGGCACTGAAGGGCTTGTTCAGCTCTCCTCCTTCACTCTCCTATTGATACTGTAGTCCTGTTAGTGGATTCCTCTTGTCTTCCTACCCCCCACCAACTCTCCACCCCCATATCAGCTGACAAAAGAGGTGATATTTAAACCACGTTGAGACATTGATCAAAATGGCTATATGCTGTAGTTAGTAGAGGATGCAGTACTATATATCTATGATCAAAGGCAGAGTTGGGCTGATATAGGCTAGTGTGAGCCCTACAGTACCCAGGCATGCAGGAGGAAGCTCTACTCTGCTCTGTCTGTAATGAGAGAGATAGAGAGAGAAGTCTTAGCTACGCAGACCCTATGGAGCCCTGAGGAGAGGAGAACAGAGGAAAGAAGAGAGAGAAGAGAAGAGGAGAGAAGATAAGAGAACAGAGGAAAGAAGAGGAGAAAAGATGAGAGGAGAAGAGAATAGAGGAAAGAAGAGGAGAGAAGAGAAGCAGCAGGATGAGTAAATAAAGCAGTGGCTTGACACCCTTTTAATCTGTTTTGCCTTTAAATGCTGCCCTATTGAGTGCCAGAGCACAAGGTTAATGAGAACAAGTCTCTCAGGTGAGTGGAGGTTTCAACCACCATGAGGAAGGACAAGGTGGAGAGAGAGGGGGCAGAGAGAGAAAGAAAGAAGGTAGCATGGAGGTAAAGGCAAGTGGGTGAGTCAAGATAAGACTGTGGAGGAGACTTGAGACTAAAATGAAGAGGGGAGTGCATGAGAGTATGATGAGAGAAATAGTACATAGCTACACAATTTTTATGATGTCCTCCTATGTGACGTCCTGACCTTAGTTCCTTTTTTATGTCTCTGTTTTAGTTTGGTCAGGGCGTGAGTTGGGGTGGGCATTCTATGTTTTGTAGTCTAGGTTTTGTATTTCTGTGTTTGGCCTGGTATGGTTCCCAATCAGAGGCAGCTGTCGATCGTTGTATCTGATTGAGAACCATACTTAGGCAGCCTGTTTTCCCACAATGGGTTGTGGGTAGTTATTTTATGTTTAGTGTGTTTTCGCCTGACGGAGCTGTTTCGGTTGTTTCTTTTGTTCCTTGTTGTATTTAGTGTTCAGTTTATTAAAATATTGATGAACACTTACCACGCTGCATCTTGGTCCTCACCTTCTTCCACCAACGGTCGTTACATCCTATTTGCACTTGGTCAGTATGCTACGTCAGTCTGTTGGTGTATGCTACGTCAGTCTGTTGGTCAGTATGCTACGTCAGTCTGTTGGTGTATGCTACGTCAGTCTGTTGGTCAGTATGCTACGTCAGTCTGTTGGTGTATGCTACGTCAGTCTGTTGGTCAGTATGCTACGTCAGTCTGTTGGTCAGTATGCTACGTCAGTCTGTTGGTCAGTATGCTACGTCAGTCTGTTGGTGTATGCTACGTCAGTCTGTTGGTGTATGCTACGTCAGTCTGTTGGTGTATGCTACGTCAGTCTGTTGGTCAGTATGCTACGTCAGTCTGTTGGTCAGTATGCTACGTCAGTCTGTTGGTCAGTATGCTACGTCAGGCTGTTCGTCAGTATGCTACGTCAGTCTGTTGGTCAGTATGCTACGTCAGTCTGTTGGTCAGTATGCTACGTCAGTCTGTTGGTCAGTATGCTACGTCAGTCTGTTGGTCAGTATGCTACGTCAGTCTGTTGGTCAGTATGCTACGTCAGTCTGTTGGTCAGTATGCTACGTCAGTCTGTTGGTCAGTATGCTACGTCAGTCTGTTGGTCAGTATGCTACGTCAGTCTGTTGGTCAGTATGCTACGTCAGTCTGTTGGTCAGTATGCTACATCAGTCTGTTGGTCAGTATTCTACGTCAGTCTGTTGGTCAGTATGCTACGTCAGTCTGTTGGTCAGTATGCTCTGTCAGTCTGTTGGTCAGTCTGTTGGTCAGTATGCTACGTCAGACTGTTGGTCAGTATGCTGCGTCAGTCTGTTGGTGTATGCTACGTCAGTCTGTTGGTCAGTATGCTACGTCAGTCTGTTGGTCAGTATGCTACGTCAGTCTGTTGGTCAGTATGCTACGTCAGTCTGTTGGTCAGTATGCTACGTCAGTCTGTTGGTCAGTATGCTACGTCAGTCTGTTGGTCAGTATGCTACGTTAGTCTGTTGGTCAGTCTGTTGGTCAGTATGCTACGTCAGTCTGTTGGTCAGTATGCTGCGTCAGTCTGTTGGTGTATTCTACGTCAGTCTGTTGGTCAGTATGCTACGTCAGTCTGTTGGTCAGTATGCTACGTCAGTCTGTTGGTCAGTATGCTACGTCAGTCTGTTGGTCAGTATGCTACGTCAGTCTGTTGGTCAGTATGCTACGTCAGTCTGTTGGTCAGTATGCTACGTCAGTCTGTTGGTCAGTATGCTACGTCAGTCTGTTGGTGTATGCTACGTCAGTCTGTTGGTGTATGCTACGTCAGTCTGTTGGTGTATGCTCTGTAGATGCCAGTCTTAAAGATGCAAACCTAGGATCTTAAGCGTGACAAATTTGTAACATATAGTACAAATTAGATTCGGGAACATATTATACGAATTGCACACAAAAAATACACATGTAACATATCATACAAATGGATGACATAGTACACAATTTGATGATATAGTATACAAACAACGGGGACCACTTTTGGTTCGTGAGCACCACTAATAAAACTACTGGCTGAAATTATACAAAAGTTTGAGAGTGCATCTTTAAGTGAGGATTAAGAGCGTGCGATAAAGAAAGGATATAGAGAGCCTGTTGCGTTGCGTGGTACACTGCTGAGAAAGGCAAGACAGCAGCCTCTGAGGAGAGGATGGTCAGTCTGAAAGAAAGGAGAAAGAGAGGCGGCATTACCTGGGCTTTTTTTCCTCTTTCCATTGCTGCCCGTTTCCCTCTCTCTCTCCATGACAGATAAGCTCTAGGGGGGAGAAGGAAGGGGGGAAATGGCCTCTTTCAGCCTTCAGATTTGATTTCAGCCTGCTTTATCTCCAGAGGACAATGGAAGGCCTTATCGGGGCTGGGCTGAGACACAGAGCCTCGAGGCCACGGGCGCCCATCCACAGCACAAAGCCTGTCACATATATATTTATATATGTGGGGATTGTGTGGATAGACAGACGGACAGACAGATGGAGGGGTGCGGGGGCGGATGGGGCTGAAGACCTGCCCTGTGTCTTACTGACACCTCAGTGGGACAGAGGGCTGGACCACAACACAACTGCCGTAAACACACAGATAAGATCCAGGCAGAGCAGTAGGTGCTGGGGGAATCACTACAGGCTGATGGATGCAGACCTGGCAGGCACCCACTTAAGCCCTCCCATCCCTGGAATCAGCTAAATGACGGCCACCCTGCATCTGATCACATGCATTCATTACTGCACTCAGACAGTCCACATGTGTGCACCGCGCAGAAATAGAATGTGTGGCTATGCCTCGAGTAGAGTGCTCATCTCATCTGACAATTTGAGATGAAATGTAGCTAACTGCAAATGGCTTTCCACACTAAGAGGATGCCGGATGGCTTTACAGAATGCCTCATAGACACGTCATGGGTGAAGGTGTGTGTAGAAAGAATGGGATAGGACACCTGAATAAAGCGCTGTGTGTCTTAAGAGTCATTGCCCCGGTTTCACCACACCTCCACAGCTCTGACATAGAGGGATAGTTTCAAAGTTGAATCATGTTACACAGAGTACAGCAGGTGTAAAACAGTACATAGCTTGAGAGCGCTTTCCCAACAATGCAGTGATAATAATTAATAATAACACAGATAATAATAGAAAATAGAATACAAAATAAAAAACACACAAGAACTACAAGGTGAGTTAGAAACACGATAATGCGAGTATATACAGGTACCTTATTCAATGTGCAGGGCTACTGGAGTGGTTGAGGTGGTTTATACATAAAAAGAGACTGTTAGTAAGATATACATGTAAACAGGGCTGAAAAGTGACTGGTAGCAGGAATATATAAATACTTTGGGTAATACACTAATGGTAATATATACATGTAAACAGGAGTAATAGTGACCAGCAGCAGGATAAATATAAATACTAATGGTAATATATACATGTAAACAGGAGTAATAGTGACCAGCAGCAGGATAAATAGATAAATACTAATGGTAATGGCAATCAATAATCAATAGACAGCAGTGTAATGGAGTAGTAAATCAAATCAATAATCATTTTAGCAGCAGCATAAGTTGTGTCTTAGTGGGTAGAGAGCTTTGGATGGGCATAGAGCCAGTGTGGGTAGTCTGTAGGAGAAGGAGAGCAGTAGTTTTTAGGATATAATGCATACACACTCTCTCCCAGCTTCTCTGCCATGCTGCCCATCAGGTTCCCCTCTGTGACTGACCCTCTGCCTCGCAGCCCTCACATTAGCTTGTTTGTGTTTTGTGCTTGTGATTTTCTCTGCCATCAGGCCGTGTTGGACCCACCCATTGAGTAATCACTTTCTCAGCGTACGTGAAATTGTCTTCAATGTTTTAGATCCAGGCTACTTTCACAGTCACTTTCAATAAAGGAGAAAATCAAGCGTTAGCTGTCAGATATATGTAACAAATTCACATTTTCATATGGAGGATAGAGACGGCAGGGGATCTGAGCTATGCTATTCCAGTCTCACAGAGAAGAATAGAGAGTCATGACATATGAGAGAAGCCATTTTTACACAAATTGGATTCCAAAGTAATAAAATGTAGAAAGAAAGTTTTAGGGCATTGACAACAGGTCGTATGTGTAAGATAGATGGAACATTGGGTAAGGGTATTTGTATTCACATTTTTAAATGTCACCATAATGAGATTTTGCTGATATTTATGTAGGATTACTGAAGCCTTAGGTCTATGTGAAGAAAAATCCCATTAACCAACCCTATATGTGAAAACCAAGTAGGTGTTTTTTATCAAATACTTTACACTGTCGATTTAATATAACAGGCGTTTATAAATCACAATTTATATCAATGCAAGTATCTGGCCCATTCTATCTAAATCTCATTTGAGAAAGATATTTTCTCTCCCTTGAATTCTTATAAAGCTAAAGATTTGGTTGTGCATACAGATAAGAATAGTCACCGGCGGTAGAATGGACTAGAGACATGGAATATCTCATATAGCCACCTAGACAGCTTTTTTCTCCACAAACGATACCAAGTATTGACCTGATAGCTGGTGCCAGTCTTTTGTGGGAGATATTGCGAGACAGGAAGACGGGGCAGAAAAAAAGTTTTGTCAATGATAAAGACGTCCACGACTGAGTGACAGCCATAGAATTAGGAATTAGAATACTAATTTAATAGGATCTCTATGGTGACAACAATCTGCTGTAGCCATGGCGACCGAGGCAATCTGAAAGGCGATGGGCTTTGCTAATGAAGGGCCTCGTTAACAGGAGTGGAGATGATAAGGGCTCTGCTTGGCATCCCAGGGGAATTAAACCGGAGGGAGTGAGGGAGGGAAGGAGGGGTGTGAGAGTGATTGAGATACAGTGGGGTCTGTTCACCTGAGTGTATCACACAGTAAGCACACCTCATTCCTAGAGATGGGTTTGGGTTCAGAAGGTGGACATTTTGGGTTTCTGCACAGATGTTTTGGGTTTCTGCACAATTGACTGTCTAAAGATTTGGACAGTGTATTCATATTTAATAAGATCCATGCAACATTATACATTACACACAGCCCATAGGCCTGTAGCAGGCCCTTGGGGTACTCTAGTGTTCATCTGTAGGCTGTGAAGATGAATGATGGAGGGAAAATGTAAAAATACCTCTGAACTGTAATCTTAAAGACAGTATGTGAGCATATTTCTGGTGGCTGTCTGGACTGTGGAGAGGTGGAACTGTTATTTAGGTAGAGGTGTTTATCATCAGATGGCTGCAGGTGCAGTCCTAATGCACTGGGCTCTCTCTAGGCTACTGACCTCTGTAGGCTGTGGGTTTGATGGTGGAGGGATAGAACATCAAGGTGGATGAATTTCATAGTAGTACTTTATAAAAACACAGCAAGACATCTGATATACTATTTCCCTCACAGATGTTTCACTTACTTTGGTCTTTCTGTACTTTCATCCTAAAGATCCTCTCTAGTTGGAGAGCTGAGGCTAGTTTCAAAGCACTGCCAGCTGTTGCTTTGGTTTGAGAGGGCTAAGGGCGGATAGAGGCAGCTCAGCTGCACTCCTTCACTCACTCACTCACTCACTCACTCACTCACTCACTCACTCACTCACCAACCTGGACTCAAGAGTAGACGTAACATAGTTAAGGAAAATCCTGGACCTCAAATAAGTATGACATGTTATGTTTGGTATGATATGTATTAATTTGTGGATGTCCATCATCCATTCCCTATGATATGTTACAATTTGTATGATATGTTCCGAATTACAATTCGTATGATATGTTACGAATTGCAATTGGTACAACATGTTACGAAATGGCAATAAATGGAATTCCAGTTTTTTTGTGGCTAACATTTGCTAAGTGGCTAAGTGGGTGGTTAGGGGTTAAAGTTACGGTTAGGAGTTACGGTTAGGGTTAGGAGTTAGGTTAAATAGCTAGACGGGTTAGCTAACATTCTTAGTAGTTGCAAAGTAGCTAGCTAAAAAGTAGTAAGTAGTTGGAAAGTTGCTAATTAGCTAAAATGCTAAAGTTGTCCGTGATGAGATTCGAACATGTTACCTTCCGGTTGCTAGACGTTCGCGTTATACGACGACCCATCCACCCTCCTTTCGATTTGCCTTTAGTAACCTTCTGTCTTATGTAACCATCTCAAATGTAACATATCATACTAATTTGAGTGTCCCTGACTTTCATTTGTTATGTTACATCTAGTCTAGGAGACCAGGCTGCAGTTACTCACACATTAACTCACTTACCCTCCCCCACCCTCTCTGATTTGCCCACTTGGGAGAAGAGAAGGCGTTGTCCGTGTGGCCGTTAGAGAAAGTCTTATTGATTGGCCGTCTGTTCAGTCATGGCAGAGGGTCTGTAGCATGTGGGCGAGCAGCTGGAAGGTTAGGCAGGGGCCACGTTATGTCATATTACACACAAAGAGATCTCACACTGCTGTCTGGGGTGGCACAGTAGAGAAAAGCTGGCAATCTTTCTTCTCACTTTACTATTAGTTATACTGTCTTCAATTCTGAGATAAATAAGGGTTTAGATTTTTACTCTAGGGTACCCACCAAATTGGATTCGGTTATCAAGAATTAGGTTGGGGGAACTGTGAGTTGTAGCAGTGGGTGTGATTATAGCCTGATATATCAGGGCCTGAAAATACACGTACACTATCAGGTGTCTTTGGCCCTTTTTGGAACTATTACAGGCGCTAGAGTTACAGGAGGACGTGCACACAAACACCGCAGGCTTTTATGATGCTAGCAGTTCAGTGATGTTTAACTAGTGTAGGCTTGAGAGCAGACAAGAGCAACACTAATGCTGTCAGTACAGGCGGTCTCAGTTACAAAGCCCAGTATTAAAACCCATTACCCAGCGGCCTCAGAGTCAGAGCACAGAGAGACAGGATGACATCATGGCTTCATTAAGGCTGCCTGCCTGACAGATAGAGAGAGAGAGCAGCACCGCAACCCCACCCAGCTCATCAATAGGGCAATGTTTTAGTCATGTGTTACAACACTACACCCCCCCCCCCCCCCCCCCCCCCCCCCCACACACACACACACACACACATACTGTACACACCACCCCTACCACATCCACAACAAAGAACCAAGACACAATTTGCATACTGCTTTATCGAGCAGAAATAACTTGTATGTATTCTCTATTTCTACTCTAGTAAAATGTCATACAGTACCCTCGTAAATGAAAACTCAATTACCGCTCAGTCTCTAGTGTCCTGTTTCTGCCATGCACTGTACACTATTATAACCCTAGCCTCTGCCGAGTCCCCAACATCCGGATGTTCCGGTTTTCAGGGGAAATGGAAAGAGAGTCTATGGACTTCCACATTTGGACATTAACAAGGCGACACTCCATCTTAACTTCTCCTCCACATTCACTGGATTGGTTGAACAGTGCGGAAGAGAACTTCCTACAAATGTTTTTTTTTTCTTCTCATCAAGACCAGTATGTAGGGGATCTAGTTTCAGGCGACTATTAAACGCCTGATACGTTAGGTTACTATAACAACAATAGAAATACACCATGGCTCGAACTAAGGGGACAACAAGGTCTAAATCATGTTTGATGCACTCTGGATGTAAAATAATAAAAATAATGTTCTGTTTATTCGAGATGATATGAACACTGTGGACAATGTTCCGCAAGTTGCAACATTGAAATTCAGAAATAACCACTTTTCCAGTGTTCAGCTGTACGATGCAGTATAAAGCGGCAGTATTGTATATGATATAGTACATGATAAAACTCCCAAATGGCAAGAAGTCTATGAGAGAGCAGATACGGGTTGCCTGACAACGTCACAAAAATAATGTGTGCGCATCGACGAGGCAGAAGGCTGTGTGGTGTTATGATTCTGAATGGTCTGATAGCTAGGGACAATGACAAGAAGCTGCCATGTGTATCACGACTCAGGATATGACTCAGATGCAGACACAGGAGGCGGATGGTTCGGTTCTCCGAATATTTATTATAGCAAATGGGCAGGCACAAGGGCAGGTTGAGGGCAGGCATAGGTTTGTAATCCAAGGCAGAGTCAAAAAGGGACAGAAAAGCAGGCAGGCTCAAGGTCAGGGCAGGCATAAATATCGTAACCGGGAAGACTAGAAAACAAGAACTGGAGAAACGGGAAACACGCTGGTAAGACCTGACAAAACAAGACAAACTGGCAACAGACAAACAGAAAATGCAGGTATAAATACACAGGGGAAACAGGAGACAAAGGGCCGTGGACAAAAGTTTAATCAGAAGACAAACGGCAGTTGGGCTAAGGATTTTAGAGATGGGGAATGGGCTGATAAAGTGGGGGACAGTTTACAGGACTCCACCCGGAAGGGGCAGATCCCAAGTGGAAGCTATACCCTATGCATGGGACGATAGCGGGGAGCCGGGATCCGGTGGCTCTCTTTCAGGTACACCAACAGCGGCAGACAAACATCTGGACCGAGGGTATGCTGACTTCTTCCTCTTGCTCAGGGAAGAGCTGGTAACCCAAGAAACCAGTGGCAGAGCGGGGAAGGGTCTTCTGGGCGTACTCCACCCACACAAGTTTCTGGCTCCAGGTGGTGGGGTTGGCAGAGATGAGGCAACGAAGAGTCGTCTCCAGGTCCTGATTGGCTCACTTCGACTGGCCGGTAGATTGTGAATGAAACCCGGAGGACAGGCTGGCCGATGACCCAATGAGGGTGCAGAACGCCTTCCAGAATCGGGATGAGAACTGAGGACCACTATTGGAAACCATGTCGACCGGAAGTCCATGGATCCGGAAGACGTGCTGTACTATGAGCTGGGCCCTCTCCATGGCTGAGGGTAACTTGGGAAGGGGAATGAAATGGGCGGCTTTGGAAAACCTATCCACTATTGTTAGGATGGTGGTGTTTCCATCGAAAGGAAGGAGACCAGTGACAAAGTCCAGAGATATATGGGACAAGGGGCAGTGAGGAACAGGGAGTGGTTGAAGGAGGCGTCGACCTCCACCACGAACTGACGGGACGGGTCTGGATGGGCTGTGGTGAACCGATGCTTGAGATCCGAAAACGCCCGGTCGGCAGCCGGGGACCATGTGAACGGAACCTTGGGTGAGGTGAGTGCAGAGAGGGGGCAAGCTAGGGTGCTGTAGCCCCGGATGAAGGGCGGTAGAAATGAGCAAATCCCAGGAAGCGTTGAAGCTGCACTCTGGAGGTAGGTTGGGGCCATTCCACCAACGCTCTCACCTTGTTAGGATCCATCTGAATGTTCCCTGCAGCGATGACATATCCCTGAAAAGAGATAGTGGAGCGATGGAATTCACATTTTTCAGCTTTAACAAACAACTGATTCTCCAGGAGGCACTGGAGGACTTGTCTGACTTGGAGAACATGCTCTTGAGCCGATGGGAAAAGATAAGGATGGTGTCGAGGTAAACAAACACGGACCAGTTCAACATGTCACGGAGCACGTCGTTGACCAGGGCTTGGAACACTGCGGGAGCGTTGGTGAGTCCAAATGGCATAACCAGGTACTCATAGTGCCCGCTAACCATGTTAAAGGCTGTCTTCTACTCGTCTCCTTCCCGTATCCGAACCAGATGGTAGGCGTTCCAAAGGTCCAACTTTGAAAAAATGGTTTCCCCCTGGAGAGGGTTTTGTCCTTCTTCTCCACAAAGATGAACCCTGCGCCGGCCGGGGAGGCGGAGGGACGAATGAAACCTGCAGCTAGAAAGTCCTCAATGTACACATCCATGATCTTGGTCTCCAGACAGGGAATAAATGAGTCCATGAGCACCCAGAGAGATTTAGACCGGTCACCCCACAGCAGGATAGCATGGAGAGGAGTGTGAGTAATGGGAGATGGGAGACTCCCTGTATAGCCCACCAGCGTACCTACTGATGAGCCTGGTCTTTTACTGGACAGGTGGATATGTAAGGTCCTGAAGTACCACAATACATACAACTTTTGGAGCTCAGTCTGCATAAACGTTCCTCAGAAGACAATCTATCCCTGCCTAGTTGCATGGAGGAGGCGAGGTGACAGTCCTCAATGATTCCCGGGGGAACTCGGGAGACATCGGATCCTCTCGGGAATGCAGGTATCGGAGACCTCCGGAGGCGAAGGGGAACCAACCCATGGACAAGTGCTTGTGGCCGGGAACAGACCCCTCTCCCTGCTGCGTTCCCGTAACCGCCCATCGATCCTTATGGTCAGGGCTATGAGAGAGTCGAGGTCCATGGGCAGCTCCCGGGCTGCGAGCTCATCTTTAATTCCCACCTATAATCCGTGAAGGAAGGTGTTGAACAGGGACTCCGGGTTCCAGGCACTCTCGGTGGCCAACGTGCGGAAATCTACGGCGTAGTCTGTCACACTACAGGAGTCTTGACGCAGCCGAAGTAGCTTCCAAACCGCCTCTCTCCTGGACACCAGAGAATTGAACACCTTCCTTACCTCCGCCATTACTGAAGATTGGTAAATTACCAGTAGCTTTGCAACCCTATGTCAATGCTATTATGGCAAAACATTTGGTCAATAGCTAACCAGCAACTGTAAAGATGCATTTGTTAGACAACAAGTGCTTATTGTGCAAATGGATGTTTTCAATAAACTTGGTTTTTCTTGTGAAGGAAAACATCAGTCTTCTTGTTTAACAACCCACCCGTCTATAAATCAGATGACAGTTGACAGGCGGTGGCATTTCCTGTGTGAGATGACAGATCTCTCACTGAGGTTCTCCTTTCAGTTAGGTGTATTTGTTTGTTCATGCCGTTTCTCCTCTTACCTGGGAATGATAAGAAATAGCCTATTTGGTTATCATTGTGGCTGGCGGTAAATCACGACTGCAGCGTAAAGGGCCTAATGTGACGGGCTTTAGCCATGTAAAAGCCAGCCAGGAATGGAGAATGCACACATACATACAGTACTATCATAAACACCAACACAACGCACCAACACAGACCCAAGTCATAGATTTTTTTCTCTGCTACCGCATGGCAAGCAGTGCCGGAGTGCCAAGTCTAGGACCAAAAGGCTCCAGTTACAAACGGCCTCCGGGTTATTTACATTGAGCCCCCCCACCCCATTTATTTTGTCCACTGCTGCTACTCAATGTTTATTATCTATGCATAGTCACTTCACCCCTACCTACATGTACAAATTACCTCGACTAACCTGTACCCCGCACATTGACTCGGTACCGGTACCTCCTGTACATAGCCTCGTTATGGTTATTTTATTGTGTTACTTTTCATCATTTTTTACTTTAGTTTATTTGGTAAATATTTTCTAAACTCGTTCTTGAACTGCACTGTAGGTTAAGGGATTGTAAGTAAGCATTTCACGTTAAGGTCTGCTCATGATGTATTCGGCGCATGTGACAAATAAAGTTTGATTTGATTTGATACATCTGTGTAGAATCTGTACTCACCCATCCATGTTTGAGCCTACATGGGGCCAGTTGACCTTTACGTGTATGCTTGTGCAGGAGAGGCAGAAGCGTGTCTATGTAGTTGGAGAGAGTGTCAAGGTAATGTAGTAATTAGAGGCCGACCGAATAATTGGCTTGGCCGATTAATTAGGGCCGATTTCAAGTTTTAATAACAATCGGTAATCTGCATTTTTCTACGCCGATTATACTGCATAGCAGGCTGAGCACCTGATACGCGAGTGCAACCAAGAGCCAAGGTAAGTTGCTAGCAAGCATTAGACTTATCTTATAAAAAACAATCAATCTTAACATAATCACTAGTTAACTACACATGGTTGATGATATTACTAGTTTAACTAGCTTGTCCTGCGTTGCATATAATCAATGCGGTGCCTGTTAATTTATCATCGAATCACAGCCTAGTTCCACTTCGGCAAATGGGTGTTAACAATAGCGCATTCGCGAAAAAAGCACAATCGTTGCACCAATGTACCTAACCATAAACATCAATGCCTTTCTTAAAATCATACACAAGTATATGTTTTTAAACCTGCATATTTAGTTAAAAGAAATTCATGTTAGCAGGCAATATTAACTAGGGAAATTGTGTCACTTTAAATAACATTTTATTTGTCACATACACATGGTTAGCAGATGTTAATGCGAGTGTAGGGAAATTATTGTGCTTCTAGTTCCGACCATGCAGTAATATCTAACAAGTAATCTAACAATTTCACAACAACTACCTTATACACACAAGTGTAAAGGAATGAATAAGAATATGTACATAAAAATATATGGACCTCCTCCCTGTCTCGTCGTTGTTGGTAATCAAGCCTTCCACTGTAGTGTCGTCTGCAAACTTGATGATTGAGTTGGAGGCGTGCATGGCCACGCAGTCATGGGTGAACAGGGAGTACAGGAGAGGGCTGAGAACGCACCCTTGTGGGGCCACAGTGTTGAGGATCAGCGGGGTGGAGATGTTGTTTCCTACCCTCACCACCTGGGGGCGGCCCGTCAGGAAGTCCAGGACCCAGTTGCACAGGGTGGGGTCGAGACCCAGGGTCTCGAGCTTAATGACGAGTTTGGAGGGTACTATGGTGTTGAATGCTGAGCTGTAATCGATTAATACATAGGTATTCCTCTTGTCCAGATGGGTTAGGCCAGTGTGATTTAGCTCAGTTACCTTCCTTAGCTTTCTTGGGAACAGGAACAATTGTGGCCCTCTTGAAGCATGTGGGAACAGCAGACTGGGATAAGGATGGATTGAATATGTCCATAAACTCACCAGCCAGCTGGTCTGCGCATGCTCTGAGGACATGACTAGGGATGCCGTCTGGGCCAGCAACCTTGCGAGGGTTAACTTCTTATGGGAAGGACGGTAGTGTCCCACATGGCCAACATCTGGTAAAATTGCAGAGCGCGAAATTCAAACTAGAGAATTATTCATATTTACCTATCATAAAATCACAAGTGTAATACATTAAAATAAAGCTTAACTTCTTGTTAATCCTGCTGCTGTGTCAGATTTCAAAAAGGCTTTACGTTGAAAGCACACTATGCGATTATCTGAGGACAGCGCCCCGCATACAAAAGCTAGAAAAACATATTTCAACCAGGCATATTTCAACCAGCGAAATAATAAATGCCTTACCTTTGATGATATTCTTCTTTTGGCACTCCCAAAGATCCCACATACATCACAAATGGTCATTTTGTTCGATAAAGTCCTTCTTTATATCCATAAAAACTCAGTTTAGCTGGCGGGCTTCAGTCAATAATCCACCCAGTTTCCCTCCATCAAAATGCATACAAAATGAATCCCAAACGTTACTAATAAACTTTTCCAAACAAGTCAAACAACATTTATAATCAAACCGTAGGTACCCTAATACGTAAATAAACGATAAAATGTAAGACAGAGAATCATTATTGTCTTCACCGGAGAAAAATACCAAAGAACGTGCTCTCTTCCACGCGCTTGGAAACACTACAGCCAAAATGGGAGCCACCCAGAAAAACTACAATTTCTGGCTAATTTAAAAAAAAAAAACAGTTTGAAACTCTTTCTAAAGACTGTTGGCATCTAGTGGAAGGCGTAGGAACTGCAATCTGATAGGATTTTGCCTTATAATAAAAGTGACAGCCATTGAAAACAATGGTAGGCTGAATATTTTTTTGGGGGGGTTTGTCCTCGAGGTTTCGCCTGCCATATCAGTTCTATTATACTCACAGACATGAGTTTAACAGTTTTTGAAACTTTAGAGTGTTTTCTATCTACCAATTATATGCATATCCTAGCTTCTGTGCCTGATTAACAGGCAGTTTACTCTGGGCATGCTTTTCATCAGGACATGAGAGGTTAACACTTTTAAATGTTTTACTCACATTGGCTGCAGTGAAGGAGAGCCCGCAGGTTTTGGTAGCGGGCCGTGTCGGTGGCAAAATATTTTCCTCAAAGCGAGCAAAGAAATTGTTTAGTTTGTCTGGGAGCAAGACATCATGGTCCGCGACGGGGCTGGTTGTATTTTTGTAGTCCATGATTGACTGTAGACCCTGCCACATACCTCTCGTGTCTGAGCCGTTGAATTGCGACTCTACTTTGTCTCTATACTGATGCTTAGCTTATTTGATTGCTTTGCGGAGGGAATAACTAGGCTGTTTGTATTCGGCCATGTTTCCGGTCGCCTTGCCCTGATTAAAAGCAGTGGTTCCCGCTTTCAGTTTTGCACGAATGCTGCCATCTATCCACGGTTTCTGGTTCTCTTGCATTCAGTGCAAGCAGAGTCATGGTATATGCAGCAGTTTGGGCTGCCTGGCTCATTGCGAACTGTGTAAAGATTGTAATTAATTTGCCAGAATTTTACATAATTATGACCTAACATTGAAGGTTGTGCAATGTAACAGCAATATTTAGACTTAGGGTTGCCACCCGTTCAATAAAATATGGAACGGTTCCGTATTTCACTGAAAGAATAAACGTTTTGTTTTTGAAATGATAGTTTCCGGATTTGACCATATTAATGACATAATGCTCGTATTTCTGTGTGTTTATTATATTATAATTAAGTCTATGATTTGATATTTCATAGATCAGTCTGACTGAGCGGTGGTAGGCAGCAGCAGGCTCGTAAGCATTCATTCAAACAGCACTTTCCTGCGTTTGCCAGCAGCTCTTCGCAATGCTTGAAGCACAGCGCTGTTTATGACTTTAAGCCTATCAACTCCCGAGATTAGTCTGGTAATACTATAGTGCCTATAAGAACATTGATTAGTCAAAGGTATATGAAATACAAATGGTATATAGAGAAATAGTCCTATAATTACTATAATAACTACAACCTAAAACTTCTTAACTGGGTATATTGAAGACTCATGTCAAAAGGAACCACCAGCTTTCATATGTTCTCATGTTCTGAGGAACTTAAACATTAGCTTTTTTACATGGCACATATTGCACTTTTACTTTCTTCTCCAACACTGTGTTTTTTCATTATTTAAACCAAATTGAACATGTTTCATTATTTATTGGAGACTAAATTGATGTATTATTATGTATTATGTATTATATTAAGTTAAGTTAAAAATAAAAGTGTTCATTCAGTATGGTTTAAATTGTCATTATTAAAAATATATAAACAAAAATCGTCCGATTAATCTGTATCGGCCTTTTTTGGTCCTCCAATAATCAGTATCGGTATCGGCGTTGAAAAATCATAATCGGTCAACCTCTAGTAGCAATGGTCATCTCTTGTATCCCTGTAGATAGTGTGTATCATCTCCAGGGTGGTTACTAGGACTCCGTTAAAACACTGTCCTCCCTGATAAGTCTTGAAGTGCTGTGTTGCAGCACCACCTTCATTACAGTTACCTTCATTTTGAGGATTACAAGCTACAAGGTAATGCAAGGTAAACTATAAAAGATAATCAGCCTGGGTGTAAGACGTTTGTTTTGGAGAGATCAGGAGTCCCTCCCCCCCTCACTACCTCAACCTGCTTCTCATGTTTGTGAGTGAGAGGATCACCTAAGGGCTCTTGCTGCACCCCTCTCAGCCCTGGAGTCTCTCTCTCTCTCTCTCTGGAGTCAGTGATACGGCAAAAACAACATGCCATTTAGAGAGAGAGAGAGAAATAGAGAGATAGAGAGAGGGGGTACATTACAGACATTAGGACAGTACTCATATCACAGTGGTATAGAGTTCTCTAATCCACTATGAGTGCACCCATCTCTCTAATGCACCCATCATATTAGCATATTCTATGAACAAGATTGTATCAACAATGTCAAAGTCTAATAAGGCAACACTGATCACAACATACTCTGTAGGTAGGCAGGATGAGTAGTTTCTTCCACTTTTTGAGTCATTTTCTTTTTGTAGATTGTTCTGTTCTTGGCCAGGAGGTCTATGTGGTCTTTATGTGCCACTTTTCCACCCCAGTCATGTGATGCAGGAGGGCTGAGTGGCAGGGCTTTGCAGACGGACAGGGAGACATACACATTCTCATTTGAACAGCTTGCAGAGCTGACATTTAAAGCAGAATGGAGGAAAAAGTACAGAGGAAAGCACAGATAAAGAGTCCAGTGATTTCCACCTCTAGCTTCCTCTCTCCCTACTTCCTGTCCCTCTCTCTACTTCCTGCCCCTCTCTCGTAATGATATTACTCCTCTACATATCTTCTCCTTCCCTCGCTCTATTGCCTTTCCTTCCCCAATCTACCCCTAACGAGATCTCATGGTCCATGGTCTCAGATGGATGGAGAATTTAAAAGTCTTATTTTTAAAAGTGCACAAAGAGGGGCCCTCCATATCATCTCATTAATACAGGAGATAGTGTAAGACTGAAGGCCCTGGTTGGTGTGGCGGTGGGGTGAGAAGGAGTGAGGTGGGGTGTGGAGGGGTGAGGTGTCTCAGGTCACTCATACCAACCACCTGTCCTAGCTTTCCCTCCCCTAGCCTTCTTTTGAGCATGCCTGTGTTAGCCTTATAGCTTGGCATGGGCTCTGACCTCCCCCAAGACACTCCCCTGGAGTGCACTAATGGCGAGCCCTCCTTAGGAGACATCATTAGCATCTGTGCTGGGCCTTGGTGAACAAACCCCTGTTTAGCCCCACTGCACTGGCCTCTACCTCATTGTCCATTTTGAAAAAGGACAGCTCAATGGATACCGGATGCTGTTTAGGTGGACGTTTATTGGTAGGCGTGTGCTGTGGATGAAAGCTCTTATAGGCCAGTCACTTTAAATAACCTTTGAGATGAATTAAGTGGGAAGTGGGCCCGTGTGACCCCTGGTGGGGCGGCCTTTAAAGAGCACCTCCTTGTTATTGGAGCCCCCAGCCGGGCCGCCACACTCCCTGCCACCTGCCTGCCTGCTGGTGAGGTGGATTGATCAGCCCTCCTCTCACAGTCCAATTAGAGAGGTTACAGGGCGGTGGAGAAGACCAGGCAGGACACTGAGCCATCCGCCCCACCCGTCCATCCTCTCACACCACCTCTCTCTTTGAAGCCCCCGTCCAATACATCAGGACGAGAGGACAGCTGCTTTCCTCCATTAGATAAACATGTCCTAGCCACTTACTGTGGCTACTCCATCCTCTCCCTCCCTCTCCCATAGAGAGACTGGAGACTGGCTCAGGGGGCTCTGCTCCTGCGGATGGTGTGATGTGATGTGAGGAGAAGAGGTATATGGTTACATATTAGAGTGCCACTTTCAGTGCGCTTTGTCTGCCGCTCTCTCTCCTCTCTTCATCCTCTCGGTCTGTTCTTCTACCACTCCTTCTTCTTTCCCTCGCTCTTTCTCACTCTGTCTCTCTCCCTCCTTCATTCCTCTCTTCTGCTGTGCTGTACCCCTGTGGTACAGGATTAACTCCACTCGTTTAGAGTCCGCTCCGCTTCCACAGATGTCGGCTTTGAGATTGAAATGAGCTCTTCTCTGCAAAGCCAGTGAATTAAAATACATTTCAGAGAGGGTAAAAACACTAAAGAGAGAAGCTGAGGAGTTTTTCGGAGAACAAGGCTCGGCCAGCACAGCAAGAGTGAACGGTTAAACATACGCCTGTGTGTAAATCGTCAGATGGGAGTAAGTGAGAGGAGAGTAAAGGGGAGGAGAATATAGGAGAGAAGAAGAAAGGTGAGGACAGGGAGACCCTGCTGGGTCATCAGAATCATCCTGTAACCATCTTGAGCTACAAGAACTCTAGAATCTATAGCAACTATAATAGTCGTCTCAGGCAGAAGTGGACAACCACATCTGAACTCTAGAGTCTATAGCAGTCGTCTCAGGCTGAAATGGACAACCACATCTGAACTCTAGAGTCTATAGCAGTCGTCTCAGGCTGAAGTGGACAACCACATCTGCTCCAGAGAGTAGAGCTAAATGTAAGGAACATGGTCCATATCCAGTCTACAGTAAGCATGAACTTTATCCTCAACAGTCAAAGGTCACACATGTCAAGTTGACCTCCCGAATGCCCCAAAACACACCATCTCCCTGCATAGTTAACAACCAATAACAGTGTTCTCAGACATCTGATGGTGGATTAGTTGTTGAGTTCTGCTGTACGTCAGTGTGTTTATTAGTGAGGTAGCACGCGATGTTGACCGTGCCGTGTCTAGCAGCGTTCTGACTTTATCCTCTTTGAGACGCTCCTGTGAGGAACCGACGGAAGAGAAGAGGAAAAAAGAGAGAGACACATCCGTGAAATGAATAAGATGAACAAAGGAGTCAATAAACGACAGACACGGTTCTCCACAGAGCTTTTTCTCGTTCCTGCTAATTCCTCTTGGCTCCAGCCCAAAAGCAGTGATTAAAGGACATCTGAAGTGCTGGAATGGCTGTGCTATGTACATTTTCAAGTTTGATTATACAACCAATTATGCTGCACTTAAGAAATGAAATAAACCCAGGAAGCTGTGAACATAGTGTTACACATGCAAATGACCCTACGCTGCTAGCCTTTGTGGTGCCACACACTCATACAGGATTCTACTGCTAACTAGCCCTGGCGTGTGTGTGTGTGTGTGTGTGTGTGTGTGTGTGTGTGTGTGTGTGTGTGTGTGTGTGTGTGTGTGTGTGTGTGTGTGTGTGTGTGTGTGTGTGTGTGTGTGTGTGTGTGTGTGTGTGTGTGTGTGTGTGTGTGTGTGTGTGTGTGTGTGTGTGTGTGTAATCAATCAGAAGGCCTACAGTATGAGGGGCAGGTGATGAAAGAAGGTAGTGAAAGTGGAGTCAGTAGAGACATCACCCCATCCTGCCTACATTGACCTAACATCAACCACACTGTACACAGTTAGTACATATTGTTCGGTATACTTTCCATCCTCCCACCAGGTTTGAGGTATATTGATGGACATATCAGATATCAGTCTTCTCATTTTCTCTCTCCACTGGCCAGGGGCCAGATATTATTGTGATTATGTGTGGCCCCTGAGGGTGCTCCGCTCTGTGTGGCTCTGTGTGGGTTGGGCCTGTATCTCCTGCTTAGTGGCATTCGGTTTCTATCTGTCTTAAGATTCTTAGCTAAATTCACCAGCAGCGTCAGCAGCCGTGTCTCTCAAGTAAATAAAGGAAAGCAGTAGTGCTTCCAAGCGTTTGGCACGCTCATTAAAAGCAATCTCCTCTAAACCATGACGGGCCTCTGCAAAGTGGCATCGTCAATGTTCTTCATTACGGATGAATTGATCCAGTGTCTTGCCTTTAAACATACCCCATGCCTGTACATAAATAACATTCTGGCCACAGTGGCTGAGAAAAGCCTAATTAAGTTGAATCAATGCTACTTTATGGCCTGCCCTCGCGTAATTCAATTCTTTAAACACTTGCTGCTTGCTTAATCTATAGTGGTCTTTTATGTTTAAAAATAACTATTGAAATTCTAATGCAATTAGTCTGTGAGACAGCGCTCTGTTGGAGGCTGCATCAGAAAGTGTCTGCCTATACCCGCGATCTGGCAGCTAGCGCACGTTATTCTTTCACTGCACATCCAAAAACAATTTCATATGTACTAATCCACAGTCAATCATCTTCCCGTCTGTCTCTTCCATTATATCCTATGAACCGTTCACTTATTACTGATTATCTCCTATTCAGATCCCTAGTTTCATCATAAATGTTTTTTTAAAAAGCTAATTACGTTTAATGAAACTGATATCTATATCAATCAGTGGAAACGCACCAAAGGTGCATATCTGTTTCAATGGATTTCCAATTCCACATTGGATCTCCTGATGAAAAGAAATTCATCACCATGTCTCAATGGGTTTTTGGAAAGGTTCCCGGCTCCTTCCTCATTGGATGTTACTGTACGTGATAGAGATCTAGATCTATTGAATTTGGCCCATTGTTCTTCTCAAGGGCTCCGCTTAAAAAAACACCCTGTCATTGTTCAATGGAGAACTTTAAATCTCAGTAGTTTAGACCCTCACATTTCATAACAGCAAGAGTCATGTCCATGTAATGAAGCTACTTGTTCTGCAGCATTGCTGATTTTACATGCATAGCATAGCCAGCCTGTATTGCCCTAGTACAGGAGTCAGCAACAGGCAGGACAAAAACCTCCGGCAAGTGATTTTACTTGTTCCATCCCCCCCCCCCCCCCCCCCCCCCCCCCCCCAGTTTTCAGAAAATAAAAAATAGTTTGTAGGTTAAAAATAAGACTGTAAACTCATCAGGAATTAATCTGAAAAGTTTAATTTAGGAAATCTATTCCCAAGTATTACCACGGATAAAAAAAAAAGAGATGTCTCAATGTAATCAAGGTATGAAATTATTGTTATTTTAAAATACAATCTTGTTTTGGCCTGTTCAATTTGCAGTGTACAAATTATTATCATTATGTTTCGGCCCCCTGACCATCCGCTCAGCCACCATCGTCCCGTGGCTGAATGTAGTTGCCTTCCCCTGCCCTAGCATGTTTGATTGCGTGAATGGTATAGGCTTTGTGTGAAACCACAGAGCCAGCTGGCTGCTGAGCTGAGGTCAGGTAATGAGCACACAGCTTTAGCCCTGTTTGTCTCAGTCCTGCCTTAACAGACTGTCCATGTAGCTCTGTTTGTCTCAGTCCTGCCTTAACAGACTGTCCATGTAGCTCTGTTTGTCTCAGTCCTGCCTTAACAGACTGTCCATGTAGCTCTGTTTGTCTCAGTCCTGCCTTAACAGACTGTCCATATAGCTCTGTTTGTCTCAGTCCTGCCTTAACAGACTGTCCATGTAGCTCTGTTTGTCTCAGTCCTGCCTTAACAGACTGTCCATGTAGCTCTGTTTGTCTCAGTCCTGCCTTAACAGACTGTCCATGTAGCCCTGTTTGTCTTAGTCCAGCCTTAACAGACTGTCCATGTAGCTCTGTTTGTCTCAGTCCTGCCTTAACAGACTGTCCATGTAGCTCTGTTTGTCTTAGTCCAGCCTTAACAGACTGTCCATGTAGCTCTGTTTGTCTCAGTCCTGCCTTAACAGACTGTCCATGTAGCTCTGTTTGTCTTAGTCCAGCCTTAACAGACTGTCCATGTAGCTCTGTTTGTCTCAGTCCTGCCTTAACAGACTGTCCATGTAGCTCTGTTTGTCTCAGTCCTGCCTTAACAGACTGTCCATGTAGCTCTGTTTGTCTCAGTCCTGCCTTAACAGACTGTCCATGTAGCCCTGTTTGTCTCAGTCCTGCCTTAACAGACTGTCCATGTAGCTCTGTTTGTCTTAGTCCAGCCTTAACAGACTGTCCATGTAGCTCTGTTTGTCTCAGTCCTGCCTTAACAGACTGTCCATGTAGCTCTGTTTGTCTCAGTCCTGCCTTAACAGACTGTCCATGTAGCTCTGTTTGTCTCAGTCCTGCCTTAACATACTGTCCATGTAGCTCTGTTTGTCTCAGTCCAGCCTTAACAGACTGTCCATGTAGCCCTGTTTGTCTCAGTCCTGCCTTAACAGACTGTCCATGTAGCTCTGTTTGTCTCAGTCCTGCCTTAACAGACTGTCCATGTATCTCTGTTTGTCTCAGTCCTGCCTTAACAGACTGTCCATGTAGCTCTGTTTGTCTCAGTCCTGCCTTAACAGACTGTCCATATAGCTCTGTTTGTCTCAGTCCTGCCTTAACAGACTGTCCATGTAGCTCTGTTTGTCTCAGTCCTGCCTTAACAGACTGTCCATGTAGCTCTGTTTGTCTCAGTCCTGCCTTAACAGACTGTCCATGTAGCTCTGTGTGTCTCAGTCCTGCCTTAACAGACTGTCCATGTAGCCCTGTTTGTCTTAGTCCAGCCTTAACAGACTGTCCATGTAGCTCTGTTTGTCTCAGTCCTGCCTTAACAGACTGTCCATGTAGCTCTGTTTGTCTTAGTCCAGCCTTAACAGACTGTCCATGTAGCTCTGTTTGTCTCAGTCCTGCCTTAACAGACTGTCCATGTAGCTCTGTTTGTCTTAGTCCAGCCTTAACAGACAGTCCATGTAGCTCTGTTTGTCTCAGTCCTGCCTTAACAGACTGTCCATGTAGCTCTGTTTGTCTCAGTCCTGCCTTAACATACTGTCCATGTAGCTCTGTTTGTCTCAGTCCTGCCTTAACAGACTGTCCATGTAGCTCTGTTTGTCTCAGTCCTGCCTTAACAGACTGTCCATGTAGCTCTGTTTGTCTTAGTCCAGCCTTAACAGACTGTCCATGTAGCTCTGTTTGTCTCAGTCCTGCCTTAACAGACTGTCCATGTAGCTCTGTTTGTCTTAGTCCAGCCTTAACAGACTGTCCATGTAGCTCTGTTTGTCTCAGTCCTGCCTTAACAGACTGTCCATGTAGCTCTGTTTGTCTCAGTCCTGCCTTAACAGACTGTCCATGTAGCTCTGTTTGTCTCAGTCCTGCCTTAACAGACTGTCCATGTAGCTCTGTTTGTCTCAGTCCTGCCTTAACAGACTGTCCATGTAGCTCTGTTTGTCTCAGTCCTGCCTAAACAGACTGTCCATGTAGCCCTGTTTGTCTCAGTCCTGCCTTAACAGACTGTCCATGTAGCTCTGTTTGTCTTAGTCCAGCCTTAACAGACTGTCCATGTAGCTCTGTTTGTCTTAGTCCAGCCTTAACAGACTGTCCATGTAGCTCTGTTTGTCTCAGTCCTGCCTTAACAGACTGTCCATGTAGCCCTGTGCATTCAGCATATACAGTTAGAAGTGTGCTGCTCCGCTGAGCTGGGAGAATGAAAGTGTGCATCGGCTGAGCACAGTGGGCAGCAAGAAGGGAGGGAAGAGGGGAGCAGAAAGAGGGATGGAGGGTGGCTTAAATGGAGAAAAAAAAGTCCCTGTCTCTCTTTTGCACCGCACTGTATGTCTTTCTAAGTAGGACACTAAAATGGATGGCCCATCGCTGCTAGCTGACCTACATAGAGACAGACACGATAGTTCCCTCAGCATAGCTACAGTAGAGTGGAGCCAGAGCCCAGCCGCTCCTGCAGAACACAGACACACACACACAAGAAACACACACACACACATCTATCCAGACACACACACTGTTTTTTATTCACATGTGAACAAGGATGTACACACAGCTAGGACTAACTAATAAATGCTCACCACGTAAACCTCAAGTCAAACTGACACTGAGATGCACTCACCACGTAAACCTCAAGTCAAACTGACACTGAGATACACTCACCACGTAAACCTCAAGTCAAACTGACACTGAGATACACTCACCACGTAAACCTCAAGTCAAACTGACACTGAGATACACTCACCACGTAACCTCAAGTCAAACTGACACTGAGATACACTCACCACGTAACCTCAAGTCAAACTGACACTGAGATACACTCACCACGTAAACCTCAAGTCACACTGACACTGAGATACACTCACCACGTAAACCTCAAGTCAAACTGACACTGAGATACACTCACCACGTAAACCTCAAGTCACACTGACACTGAGATACACTCACCACGTAAACCTCAAGTCAAACTGACACTGAGATACACTCACCACGTAAACCTCAAGTCACACTGACACTGAGATGCATTAACTGATCACACACGTCATCACATACATGAAACATGTGCTAAGATATAATGTGCATACACATCACACATACAGTACAAAGATTGGTTCATTTATAGAATGTGCACAGACCCAGATATGTATAGAATATTTAGACAGAGCCAGACCTGTGAATAGTCTTATAGATCCCTACCCAGAATCTAAACTCAAGACATCCACATCTCCGAGTCACAGATATTAAGACATTAGCATGTTGAGCACACACAATACGTATGGGATCTGCCTGGCTGAAAACAGACTTGCTATTCATATTGTCTCTTTTGCTATAGGATTGATGTTTGTTTATATCTGTATGTGTGTCGCTGCATATCACTTACAGTTCTGTGCGTGTCTGTGCATGTTTCTTAGGTGGTGTGTGGGTGAATAAATCTGCGTTGACATGTGTGGACAAACAGGAGCACCAATTGAGACATGCACAGTCACACACATGCACAGAACATACTATACATACAGTACATAGATGCACTGAATGCAAACACACACACATACACTCATGAACATACCCACGTAGAAATGTGTTTGCAACAGCAGCTGGTGTATTTGTGGCTGGTCCCTATTTTCGGCATCTATCACTTATCCTCCTCTGTCTCCTCTAATTAAGCAATAAGGCCCAAGGGGGTGTGATATATGTGCAATATACCACGGCTAAAAGCTGTTCTTAAGCACGACGCAACGCAGAGTGCTAGGACACAGCCCTTAGCCGTGGTATATTGGCCATATACCACAAACCCCTGAGGTGCCTTGTTGCTATTATAAACAGGTTACCAATGTAATTAGAGCAGTAAAAATAAATGTTTTGTCATACCCATGGTACAGTATACGGTCTGATATACCACGGCTTTCAGCCAATCAGCATTCAGGGCTCGAACCACCCAGTTTATAATCTAACCTATGCAACCCTCCATCTCACGTCTCTATAGCCCTGCCTGCCTCTTCACTCTCCTTCAGTATCATTAGTGGGATTGCACAGACACAGTGGACCACACACTCACGCAGGCATATATATTTTAAGCTCAGGCTCAAGCACAAGGACATTGAAAAGATTGTAATCAGAGAAATAAATAAGACATTTATCCTGTTAAAGCTTCCTTCTGGATTGACATTTTATCAGTGAATGTGTTATTTAATTAAAAAATGAATATGCCACCAAGCATAGCCTACATTCAAAGCCACAAGGAGAGCAGGACAGCTAATGTGGTGTATTCTGTTGCATCTCCCCGCATGCTTTACGATTGAACTCAATTAAAAATATATATTTTTATGGGATAGTGATGTATTCTTAGAGCTCACAAAGCCCAGCAATAAGACCATCATAGGTAAGCCTTTATTACATATAGCTCTGGGGTGTTGTTAGAGGGAGGGTGGGGTGGGGCGGGGGTAGATGACTAAACCTGTTCTCAATGCATTTATCACTACACTGATTAGCCAGGGGAAATGATTTACAGCTCTTCCCTCTAATGGGAATGATTCAGAGGAATGTCGCAGGAGCAAAATATATCGTTGAGAGCTTTTTCACCCTCTCCTCTTTTCTTTGACTTTAATTGCCTAGGCAAAAGGCAAGAGAGCATTATCTTTGTATGCAGAGTCAATAGGGCTGACTACAAGTAATGTAATGGACTCTGCTGGTCCACAACCTCCCAGGCCAGTCCCTAAAGTGAGACCTCTCCACCAGCCTCTTTAGGAGGAAAACAGGGGGCTTATTCTGGGCTAATCATTGTTTGAGCTCTTGTTTTTATTAATGAAACCCTCCTCGCGATGGGGCTGAGTAAGAGTGCTGATGCCACGGCCACTCGATGCCATTTCCCCCGGCAGCAGCTTGTGGCTCTGTCACCATGCTTATTCATATAGATAACATACTGTAGCGCCGGGCTATGTAGTTGGTCTCCCCCACACATCCTACTTCTCATGCTGTAGGACCCCCGTGTGTGAGCTGGTTTATGGCAGCCTTTTAGGGAAGACTGAGTAAACCTTCACATCATTTGTTCTCTTTCTGTCGCTGTAGTTCGTGACTGGAACGAACAAGATACACTGCTTCCTCATGTTCTCCCTTCCTTTCCTGTAGACTCTGTTTTGGAGTGTTCCGGTGTTGGAGCATGTGCTCGTCCCTGCTCTGACTCTGTTAATGGTAATGAGTGTATAAATCAGACGATTACCTGAGTGCTGGTTCCAGGAGCCTCAGCTACAGCATTACGATGTGCTGATCAAAGACCTGTAACAGTGGAGCTGTGGACTCTGGGAGGCCCCTTGCTTTATTACAGGGCCACGGCACACCGGCTGCCACCGAAGGTGTGGGCCCTGCTCCCAGGTCTGATTGAACAGGTGAAGGGCTGGTCATGCATAATGAGGTCAGAGCAGCCAATCATGAAAGGGGAGAGATGTAAGGGGCAGGGGGAACCTGTCGCTGTAGCAGCCATACGGGGTGTGTGTGCGTGTGTGGGACTCAGACTCCGTGTGTATCGCCAGGGGATCCTAAGTCAACCTCCTCTTGGTTGTTCCACTTCCTCTCCTCCCTGGTCTTTGACACGGTGTGTTTTAAGAGTTGTGAGGCCTGCAGCCTAGCTACCCTACACCCATTACACATTCTATTTTGGCGAGTACATGAGGAAAGTGGAGCGCAGATCTTTAGCGATTTGGAGGGAGTGATTTGTTTTGCTGCACAAGTTGTTTAGTGTTGTGTTTGTAGTGCTGAGGATTTCCTTACTCCTCTTATTTTTACCGTCTAATGTTGCCATAAATCATATGTGGCACTTACCCCTGCGTGTGCTGTGGAGTGAGCCATTCCTCTTTATAGAGAGAGACAGGGTCTGTGCTTATGGGTGTGTGGTGATTCCGTGCCAGCGTATGTGTAAACATGGCTGCTCTGCTACTCAGTGTGGCCCAGTGTGTGTGATGGGAGCGAGAGATGGACATAACCTCTGACTGCAACTCAGATCCTCCTGCTGCTTCCAGATCTCTCCACACACTCACACCATCCACACACACTCAGTCAGTCACTCAGTCAGTCACTCACTCAGTCACTCACTCAGTCAGTCAGTCAGTCACTCACTCACTCACTCAGTCACTCACTCAGTCAGTCACTCACTCAGTCACTCACTCAGTCACTCACTCAGTCAGTCAGTCACTCACTCAGTCACTCACTCACTCAGTCAGTCACTTACTCACTCACTCAGTCACTCAGTCAGTCACTCACTCAGTCACTCACTCAGTCAGTCAGTCAGTCACTCACTCACTCACTCAGTCACTCAGTCACTCACTCACTCACTTACTCACTCACTCACTCACTCACTCACTCACTCACTCACTCACTCACTCACTCACACCATCTCTGTGTGTATTTGTTGTCAGTGTCTTTTTCATTCCTCTCTTTCTTCCTCCCTCTCATTTAAACTCACATAGAGACTGAACCTCAGCCACAATATATCTGTTTCTCCCGTGGTCCCTCTCCCTCCTCTCCATGCTGTATATTGACCCACAAAGTCATGCCGATAATTGTACAGTATGATCACAGGTTTAGTATTGTCAAGACGATACGTGTACAGTAACATTCTTCTCCATGCTTCCAGTTCATTTCACCTGGTGAAACATATTTGGCCCTAGTCATTAGGGAGTTGTGGGAGGTCTGCTCCCCAGTATCGATTCTACTGTCCAATCTCTTTTATTTTACACAGTTCTCCCACTCCCAAGAGCTCACCAGGTATCTATTCTGCTGAGTTGTGATGGAGGGTAAATAAAGCAGAACATTTCCATTGATTCCCTGAAGATCCATATATTGATCCTGAAAGATCGGCTCATGTATTCCCAGTCCCCTCCTTCATCCCAGACACACACACACACACACACACACACACGGACACACACACCATGGTAACCCAGTGTTTTCAGTCACAAATGCCGATGAGCTCATCATGGACTGCACATTAGGACGTGTCTCTGAGATGATGTCACCCTATAAATACTCTAACTCTCTGTTCTAGGCACAGGTTAAATATGCACTCAATCCACCAGAAAGTTCCTTATACAGATCCTACTGTAGGGCCTGACAGGCTGACACCGACTCCCTATACCATTGTTGGTCCTGGATGTGAATGATATCTCACTGTCTGCTGAGTTTCTAATGCTGTAATGGATGGATGAACATATATGTGCTCTCACTGCTCTCAGAGCTTTCATTTTCATGTCAGGATGACTGACACAGGCACGTCACAAGAATCTGTCTGCTCTGCTGTGCCCAGGGGGTTGTGGGTATGCATGCTGTATGTGATTTTTCCTCAGAATACAACCTTAAGAAAATATTAAAACAAGTCCTACACCTTAACCGAGGATAGCACTTCCATGTGCTGAAGTCCACATTCTTCCACAGCCGTACCCAAATAAGCTATTTATGTATGTAAATGGTGTCACACACTCAGTGGAAACAGAGAGAGAAACGATTTAGCCTGATTTGTAATTCCCAGGTGCTAAAAAGGGTGAGTTGAGTAAAAATGTAAAGACTGCTGTTGGATTTTAAACAGGGGTGACAGTTAAGTCAACTGAAAGTAAAGTTTTCAGCATTTATTTGCAAGTCCCTTTAGTGTCTGCCAGAAAATTAAGAGAGAAAACTCTCCAGAATGCTATCTGATTTGATCTTGTTCTACTTTAAATACATTAATGTGGCTCCGGCAGAATCAACTTTTTAAGGAAAGGTCACTTGACGTTTCATCGATTTAGCATTTTAATGTTATTTGCGTAGCCTCTCTCTCTCTCTCTCTCTGCGGAGAGATGGCATTATGCAGGCAGGGAGAGTGTGTGTGCAGGGTTCTGTGTGCTGCTGGTAAGAGGCTGTGAATGTGGGCTCGGCGTAGCTCAGTGGAGACGGGGGACGGGGCCAGGCCTGCCCCTCTCTAATAAGTGTGAGATGCAGCCTATTCAGCCAAGACGCCTCGCCTCTGCAGCAGCCAGCCAGTAACACCTATTACCAGCACTCACATTGAAAATCCATGTGTTGTCATAAGTGGCCATTGTTGAAGCTTAAGGAAAGTTTTGTCCCAGCGAAGGTGTTGACACCTCTCCCTGTCCCTATTGATTCCTGGTCCTCTTTATTCATCTCATGGAGCTGTTGTCCTGGTCTCCTGCCATGTTTGGGAGCAGAACACCCACCAGGGGTCACCAGACAGGAATCACACACCTCTACCTGACACCCTGGGGAAGGAGGGATGAGAGGGAGGACGAGTGGAGGGGGGATGGGGGTTGTGCTGTACCTGTTGGGTCTGTAATGAACAGTGTAGAGGAGTGTGAGGCGGAAGACCAGTACAGGTCAGACAGCCCCTGTGGGAGGGTCCGGGCTAGAGAGAGGTGTGACGTTGTTCTGTGTTTCTGTCATCCTGGAAGACAATACAACCCATCCAGCAGGAGACACTCATTAGGCAGGATTAGGCGGCCGCCTGTGGCGGCATTTTCTGAGCTAAACTGACCAATACGCACCTCCAACAACACATAAAACCTCACGTAATTTTGCCCAAAACCAATGACAATTTCTCTCAACCAGTGGCTAATGGACTTGTGATAAACAGTGCCCTGTGATAAACAGTGCCCACTTTGTCAAAGGCAGGGGCACAAAATATGATGCTAGTCCATTCCCAGCGCACCTCTCCAGGGTGCTGTTTGAGAGATGCATCTCTGCAGCGCTTCACCAACATTCCATCAAAAAAAGAGTCTAACATAAATCATCTAGCAGATATAGGATATGGTAGAAAGAGTGTGTGGTCTTTTCTGTAGCCTACAGGCTAGAGATAAAATGTATGACAATGTAACGGACACTTTTTACATCATGCAGGTTTCTCCGATCAGATAACCTAACCTAAATTGTACCCAATCAAATAAAAAATGATCTGTCATGTTGACAAACAACATATCTTAACAACAGGACAGGTTAAAGTAAAATGGACAATATGGAATCACAACTGTTGCATGATGACTCCTTGCTTTCCCCAGTCCACCTGGCCGTGCTGCTGCTCTAGTTTCAACTGTTCTGCCTGCGGCTATGGAATCCTGACCTGTTCACCGGATGTGCTACCTGTCCCAGACCTATTATTTGACCATGCTGGTCATTTATGAACATTTGAACATCTTTGCCATGTTCTGTTATAATCTCCACCCGGCACAGCCAGAAGAGGACTGGCAACCCCTCATAGCCTGGTTCCTCTCTAGGTTTCTTCCTAGGTTTTGGCCTTTCTAGGGAGTTTTTCCTAGCCAACGTGCTTCAACACCTGCATTGCTTGCTGTTTGGGGTTTTAGGCTGGGTTTCTGTACAGCACTCTGATATATCAGCTGGTGTACGAAGGGCTATATAAATACATTTGATTTGATTTTGATTTGTTGTCCAGGAGTTTCACCCCAATGTCATGATCAATGGTTTCAAGTTTCTATCTGTACATTTTTGACAAGCTGATCATAGCAAAAAATAAAATACTTCTGCGTTTCCAGCTGTGTAAACACATTGCAAATAGGCTCACAATAACTCCTGATAAAGTTGGGTAGCTGATATTCAGACCCAAATTGATTAGTCACAGGAATCAGGACTAATAAAGCCAATGCAACAGCCTGTTTTACAAATGGTGGGCCTACCACATGGATGGGCATTTATAGAATTCCTTTGCAGTCAACATGGTAGGCTACACCCTAGTAAGCAAGAGACATCTTTTGGACATCTTTTTTTGTTCCTGTCCAAACCAGATGTCTTTTTTTGGTGTTTTACAAAACGGTAGGCTTACCACATAGATGAGCATTCATAAAATTACATTTCAGGCAACACTGTAGGTAACACCTCAGTAAGCACGGACCGGCCTTGAATCCTGACCTGCCTTGATTTCCACATACACTGACATTGTTTTTTGGTCTGGTCCATTTATAAACGTCTATGTTTGGTTCAGATTTTGTCCAGTCTGGACCAGCCTTGATTTTGCCCAAACATTGATAATATAACTTATATATTTTTTACTTTTATTCAGAATCAAAAATGAGCCTGATTTATACATTGGGAAAATATGTATTTTCAACATCTGCAAAATGAAGTATTTTCTCATTTCTTTCATAACTGAAAATTGACCTGATTTCAACGTCCTGGATAATACGTATTTTTCAACGTCCTGGATAATACGTATTTTTCAACGTCCTGGATAATACGTATTTTTCAACGTCCTGGATAATACGTATTTTTCAACGTCCTGGATAATATGTATTTTTCAACGTCCTGGATAATATGTATTTTTCAACGTCCTGGATAATATGTATTTTTCAACGTCCTGGATAATATGTATTTTTCAACGTCCTGGATAATATGTATTTTTCAACGTCCTGGATAATATGTATTTTTCAACGTCCTGGATAATATGTATTTTTCAACGTCCTGGATAATACGTATTTTTCAACGTCCTGGATAATATGTATTTTAGATGTACGAAAAATACACATTTTCACCTTTTATTCAGAACCTAAATTGAACATAACTTCAACTTCTGGAAAATATGTATTCTACACGTCTTTTTAATGTAATTTTGCTTACTGGGACTATTCTAGTTTTGTTGGGGTGGCATTTTTTTGACTTTTTGACCTGAGGATATTCATCAAACAGACAGGACAGGAGACCGTGTTCACTGGTATCAGAGGTAGCGTTATGGCTCTTTGTGATGGCTGTAGTGTTTGGATTAGTTGGTTGTTTCTCTAAAAGAGCAGTTTGGGCTCAGGTTATCAATAACTCCTAGAAAGACTGAGCCAGACTCTCTGGTTACAGGGTGTTCTCTCTACATCTGCCATAATGAGGCCCCTATCAACAGGAGCTGGCTCTCTGGACTCAATACACTGATTGGAAAAACATTCTGTGTTAGGTCAGAAGCCTATGATTTAGTGTTGGGTGTAGAAGCCCATCCAGCATGCAGCTCCCAGCAGCTTCCCTTGTGGGCCGGTGTTGGTAGTGCTTGGTGGGTGATGGTGACAGAGGCTAGGCCCTGACCCCACAGTGTGTAATGGTGCAGTGGAAAATATGCCGTCAGTTAAAGGAGGAGCTGCCTGTCTCAGTGTGTGGCAGAGGGAGAGAGTGCGGTGACAGGAGCACTCTCCTGCAGAGAGGGCAGGTGTGTTAACCCCTCTCCCCGTCTCTCTCTTTCTGTCTCTCTACTCACTTCGCTCAGTCATCCGCCACTCTCTCCTCCCGCACTCCGCCTTGACAAATGGCTCCTGACGGCTGATTTGTTGGTTGTCAAAAGTGGTCCTTGTGCCGCCGACGAGGGGGAGGTGGAGCGAGCTGGAAAACAAGCTGCATCTTCCAATTTTCCAGCTCCCGACACCGCTACTCAGCCTCGCCTCGCCCACAGAAACACACAGGCAGGCAGCCCACGGCAAGCCAATCTCAGGACGTCTGTTCTTAAATTGATATTCCGTTGGTCTGATATAGAATGCATCAAATGAATAGCTGTTGATGATTTATCCGCGTATTTTAATTCAACCTCATTGATGTAGCTTTTCCTGTGTTTTCCAAGTTCCTGTTGACCTAGAGATGTTTCAGTAACATCCTCTGCCAGTTTCAGGAAGATAGTGAATAGTTTATCTCAGATTACTGTTATTATGAGTAATGACAAGGGAAGCAGGCAGAAAAAGGGAAACGAGGGAGAGAGAAAGACGGTAAGATAGAAACCCCAGACATAAGTAGTGAGGGATGGGAAGAGGGCGGGCTGACCAACTTTCCTTCCCACCAGCTGCACCAGGATGTCCTGATGAGTTTATAGAGGAAGTCATCAGAGGAGGTCAGGGCATTTAGGAACAACTTGTCATAAGTTCCCTCTCATGACAGTAGTTAGAACACTGCAGTGCCTGCCCTGCATTATTAGCCCATTCGGAGCAGCCAGTAAGCGCTAACATCCGGTTTTCAGGGATACAGTATTTTCAACCTAACTTATGGAAGTGGGAACTCCTCTCGGGCTTCTTTCTATGCCTGCTACATTAGGTTAGCCCTGCATGCACAGTTAATCTCACCAACACTCATCAAGGATTTTAGAAATCCTGTTTAACTTGTCCCTATTGCACAGAAAATGATTCCAGGGGCAGTTTAGTGCTAGTGCTCAATGTGCATTGTATTGCATGTGTTATCATGTTGCAGTAACATGACACACTAAACCTGCCCCTGGGCTATGTGGTGACAGTCAACAGCAGCAGTCATCGTAAAGAGAGCTTTAGGAACGCTTCTAAGCACAGGTGAAAGTGACTAATGTGTACTACACACTCTCCCCTTTGTCTTGCTGTCAGAGTTAAGTGTTAATGACTCAAAGGTCACGGTGGAATAGAGGGGTTTGGCGCTGGTTTATTTACCCATGATCTTATCAGCCCTGCCGTCTCCTTATCTTCTCTCGTCTCACCTCTGACCTCTAACCCCTGGCCCTGAACCTGTTTTTCCTCCTTTTAATGCGAAAGCCCTGTCTGTCTAAACCCAGGAGGATGCTGACTGTCAGTATTATGGACTGGGTGTTTGTGTTTAGAATAGGCTGATTACACATATGGTATTGACTATTATGGGTATGGTATAGGTTCAGTTTAACACAATGTACTCAGGCTACATGCCCTTTGACCTCTTGTATTCTAACGTCAATTGACAAATCAAAACCCATGTCACATTCAACATGTCACAATGTCTCTTCAGCCCACCATCATCTGTTGAACTCCATGATAATGACTTATTGATAATGACTTATCATGGTGATTGTTTATGGCTATGTGTGTTTAAACCCAGGATGAGGTGATCTTGACTGTCTGTCTGTCTGTCTGTCTGTCTGTCCGTCTAACTGTCTTTCTAACTGTCTGTCTGTCTGTCTGTCTGTCTGTCTGTCTGTCTGTCTGTCTAACTGTCTGTCTGTCTGTCTGTCTGTCTGTCTGTCTGTCTAACTGTCTGTCTAACTGTCTGTCTGTCTGTCTGTCTGTCTGTCTGTCTGTCTGTCTGTCTGTCTGTCTTTCTAACTGTCTGTCTGTCTGTCTGTCTGTCTGTCTGTCTGTCTGTCTGTCTGTCTTTCTAACTGTCTGTCTGTCTGTCTGTCTGTCTGTCTGTCTGTCTGTCTGTCTGTCTAACTGTCTGTCTGTCTGTCTAACTGCCTGTCTGACTGTCAGTCTGCTGTATACAGTAGGACAGGCTGAATAGGAGCTGGTTCCCATTAACTCGCACTTGTTCTATTCTTCTTCTTTGGTTTTTCATGCTAGCTCTTCCTTTCTAACACATTGCAATATAAAATCATATTCGCTTTGAACCCCGCGCCATAAAGAAGGCACATTGCTTTGAACCCTGCGCCATAAAGAAGGCACATTGCTTTGAACCCCGCGCCATAAAGAAGGCACATTGCTTTGAACCCTGCGCCATAAAGAAGGCACATTGCTTTGAACCCCGCGCCATAAAGAAGGCACATTGCTTTGAACCCTGCGCCATAAAGAAGGCACATTGCTTTGAACCCCGCGCCATAAAGAAGGCACATTGCTTTGAACCCTGCGCCATAAAGAAGGCACATTGCTTTGAACCCTGCGCCATAAAGAAGGCACATTGCTTTGAACCCTGCGCCATAAAGAAGGCACATTGCTTTGAACCCCGCGCCATAAAGAAGGCACATTGCTTTGAACCCCGCGCCATAAAGAAGGCACATTGCTTTGAACCCCGCGCCATAAAGAAGGCACATTGCTTTGAACCCCGCGCCATAAAGAAGGCACATTGCTTTGAACCCTGCGCCATAAAGAAGGCACATTGCTTTGAACCCCGCGCCATAAAGAAGGCACATTGCTTTGAACCCTGCGCCATAAAGAAGGCACATTGCTTTGAACCCTGCGCCATAAAGAAGGCACATTGCTTTGAACCCTGCGCCATAAAGAAGGCACATTGCTTTGAACCCCGCGCCATAAAGAAGGCACATTGCTTTGAACCCTGCGCCATAAAGAAGGCACATTGCTTTGAACCCCGCGCCATAAAGAAGGCACATTGCTTTGAACCCCGCGCCATAAAGAAGGCACATTGCTTTGAACCCCGCGCCATAAAGAAGGCACATTGCTTTGAACCCCGCGCCATAAAGAAGGCACATTGCTTTGAACCCTGCGCCATAAAGAAGGCACATTGCTTTGAACCCCACGCCATAAAGAAGGCACATTGCTTTGAACCCCGCGCCATAAAGAAGGCACATTGCTTTGAACCCTGCGCCATAAAGAAGGTACATTGCTTTGAACCCCGCGCCATAAAGAAGGCACATTGCTTTGAACCCCGCGCCATAAAGAAGGCACATTGCTTTGAACCCCGCGCCATAAAGAAGGCACATTGCTTTGAACCCCGCGCCATAAAGAAGGCACATTGCTTTGAACCCCGCGCCATAAAGAAGGCACATTGCTTTGAACCCCGCGCCATAAAGAAGGCACATTGCTTTGAACCCCGCGCCATAAAGAAGGCACATTGCTTTGAACCCTGCGCCATAAAGAAGGCACATTGCTTTGAACCCCGCGCCATAAAGAAGGCACATTGCTTTGAACCCCGCGCCATAAAGAAGGCACATTGCTTTGAACCCCGCGCCATAAAGAAGGCACATTGCTTTGAACCCCGCGCCATAAAGAAGGCACATTGCTTTGAACCCTGCGCCATAAAGAAGGCACATTGCTTTGAACCCTGCGCCATAAAGAAGGCACATTGCTTTGAACCCCACGCCATAAAGAAGGCACATTGCTTTGTGCGTCAGCCATCAAAACAGCAGAGAAAAGAGCACTGCTGTTCCCTGGTGTGCCAAGGCTGCAGTTGTCTTGTCTCGCAGCCTTGCCTCCTTGGTAGAGGAAGGGGTTAAGCTTTTATCTTATAAATACCCCCAAAATCCCACGGTCAATGACACATTCAGATATGCCGAGTCTGGCATTAACATAAAAACGAGGGCTTCTTATACAGTGAAATTTCAATGAAGGGGAACACAAAATGCATTTAATGAAATTCAGATGCTAAGGCTCCAGCTCCCATGAATCTCATTAAATGGGCTTTGTGCTGTTTTTCCATCTTCTCTTTGTGGAGAAGGTCCTCCAGTGCCTCTAATAATGTCTGAGATTTCATCATATAGCTGATTTAAAGAAGACAATGTCTGCCTTGTTCAGTCATTCCTCTCAGCGCTGACGCCATTCTGCCTCTCCAAAAGACGGCCGGGCAGAGTTTCTCCATGCAGCTCATGATAATAATCAGGCCTGTGGTGACTTTCCTTTTAGTTACTGAAGTTTGCAAAGTCCCCCTAACTCACTGTATCTCTCTCTTCTCTCCCTTTCTCTCACTCTCTCCCTCTGCACAGGATTTGGCTTCATAACTTTCGAGGGCGAAGACGTCGTAGAGAAAGTCTGTGAAATTCATTTTCATGAAATCAATAATAAAATGGTGAGTCCACTCTTCTTTTCAATTCCAGGTTGGTGTTGAAGGATTAATGTTTGATTTCCTCTTTAATGGACTGTTAATAGCAAAGAGTCAACGGTGTGTGTGGGGTGTAGGTGTATGTGTATGTGCACGCCTGTGTATATGTGAGTGTTTGTGGGCAGGTGTGCACACGCCTGTTTGCGTGTGTGTGTGCGCGCGCGCATGTGTGTGTGTGTTTACATGCGCGTGCATGGATGTGTGGTGTGATGTGTGTGTGTGTGTGTGTGTGTGTGTGTGTGTGTGTGTGTGTGTGTGTGTGTGTGTGTGTCTGTGTGTGCACTCGATGGGTCTCTAGGATGGGGAGCTCAGTGGTGTGTACTGCCCAGAAACCGTGAAATTGTGTGTGTGAATTCCGCCTGTCAGGTTGAGGGACTGGTGAGAGGAACCTGTCCTTCTCTTCCAACCCCACCCATACCCACACCAGACACACACAGGCCTTGACTGCAGCCAGCTAGGGCAGGCAGAGAGTGTTGCTGGGAAGTCATTGGCAGAGGAAGAGTTCATTAACCAGGGATTAGAGCCTTCCAGGAAGCCCAGTAATGATCTGACTCATCACTCCTCACTGCTGTTGTCCTCTGTTTCAAAGCACACAGTCAAAAGTGTATAGTCATTCCGTCAGTTCAGCCGATCAGATGACTCATGCTCAATATCACTGGACATATTGTAGCCATCTGTTTCATGTCACATGTTGATGTACAGCAGACAGTTGTGAGTCTCTGTAGTGTGTGCCCCTCCATTCCCCCTGGGTGTACACTGTGTATAGCCTACTGACTGGGTTGGCCCTGTGGCCTGTGATAGGCTAGAGGGAATGCTCTCTTCCTGTCACTCAATGGGTTGGGACTCCTTCCTTTACTATGTGGTCTCCTTCAGGACCATAGGAGCTGACTGACAGGGGCGGTGTAGTAGAAACAGATCCACTAGGGACCGGCTCTCCCATGTATGTATGACCTTACTGGCTCTCCCTAACTCAGGGGAAGGCAACTAGATTCAGCCGCGTGTCGATTTTTGTTGGTGCGCATGGTCGGGGGCCGGAACATAGTTGCACTGAACAAGAATATAAACGTAACATGTAAAGTGTTGGTCCCTTCTTTCATGAGCTGAAATAGAAAGATCCCATAAATATTCCATACGCACAAAAAGCTTTTTTCTCAAAAATTTTGTGCACAAATTTGTTTACATCCCTGTTAGTGTGCATTTCTCCTTTGCCAAAATAAACCATCCACCTGAAAGGTGGGCATATCAAGAAACTGATTTAACAGCATGATCATTACACAGGTGTATCTAATGCAGGGGACAATAAAAGTCCACTCTAAAAATGTGTGCAGTTTTGTTACACACCACAATGCCACAGATGTCTCAAGTTTTAAGGAAGTGTGCAATTGGCATGCTGACTGCAGGAATGACCACCAGGGCTGTTGCCAGAGAATTGTATGTTAATTTCTCTACCATAAGAGTTAATTAACGTCATTTTAGAGAATTTGCCAGTACGTCCAACCGGCCTCACAACCACAGACCACGTGAATTACTTATTGTTGGCGAGTGGTTTGCTGATGTCAATGTTGTAAACAGAGTGCCCCATGGTGGCGGTTGGGTTATGATATGGGCAGGCATAAGCTACGGACAACGAACACAATTCAATTTTATTGGTGGCAATTTGAATGCACAGAAATACCATGACTAGATCCTGAGGCCCATTTGTTAAGGTACTGTATCTGTGACCAACAGTTCCATATCTGTATTCCCAGTCATGTGAAATCCATAGATTAGGGCCTAATTCATTTATTTCAATTGACTGATTTCCTCATGTGAACTGTATCAACTAAGCCCTAAAATAGATTGTTTTGAAAATAGCAATAATTTCATATCTTCAGTACATTTAGACACAATCACATGTCAATTTTTTTGTGTGGAAATACTTGGGAACAGATTTATTAAATGAAACACATTTTTTTGCTGAATTCCTGGTGATTTTAGTATTTTTTGACAAAATATTCAACAAAAAAATGTATAAATAATAAGAATTGGCTAAAAACTTTGGGGGGCCTAAAAAAATCTCCCACAGGCCGGTTTTGGCCCCTGGGCCACCTGTTGCCATCCTCTGCCCTAACTCATCCCCCTGCATCGCTCTGTGTGTGTGTGTGACAGCCCCTGCTTATCAAAGCCTTACACAGCTCCCATAGGAATCACACAAGGAGAGAGGGAGGATATGAGAGGAAAGGGGAAAGCATTGAAGGAGAGGAGAAGAGATGAGGAGATGAGAGGAAGAGTAGAGAATGGAGGAAGAGAGCAGGAAAGTAAAGGAGAGGAGAGGAAAGGAGAGAAGGAGAGGATTAAAGGAAATCTGAGAGACGGGAGGAGAGGAGAAACAGGCCTGGTTATCTGGTTATCTGAGCTGGAGATGAGATATTGTAGTCATTCTGATCCCTCTCCCCTCTCCATCCTCCTCTTTTGCTCTCTCTCTCTCTCTCTCTCTCTCTCTCTCTCTCTCTCTCTCTCTCTCTCTCTCTCTCTCTCTCTCCATCACAGACAAGCTGCTCCTTGAGCCCAGGGACAGAGAATGTCTGCCCGCAGTTCTATGAGACCAAGACAATGCTATCGATTTTTATATGATATTGCATCAAATGGTTTCATCGTTCAGGGAGCACCAAACCAGGGCTGCTATTTCGTTTTCCCAGCAGTGGATGGGAGCATTGTTTGTGCCATCCATCGACTGGCTGGATTGAATTGGACTAGCAGGGAATTGCATGCGTCGTTATCATCGGATGAGTAACTTCAGAGAAAATGAGGAGAATAAAAAGCTACTTCAAATACTCCAGGTTATTTGTCTTGTTGAAAATAGCAGAAGTTGATGTGCTGCTCTCTCTCTCTCTGTGCTGTAATGAGATGGTTGAGGAGCGTCTCTAAGACAACAGAGGAGAGAGTTTGGGGAGTTCAGCGAGCTTCTTCCTGTTTTTCTTTCCTCTATTAGAATCCACTTGTGGAGCTTCAGATCAAAGCTGTATCTGAAGCATCATCTGCTAACAGCCTGTGCTGTGTGTATTTGACTTGCTAATTCCACTCATCGTCATTATTATCATTGTTATTATTAAGTGAAATCCTGTGGCAGGCAGGGCCCTGTATTCACACACTTTAGTGTCTCTGTGTGTTTTGATTCTTCTCATCTCAGCCTCCTGCCATCTGTTGCTTTTTATTGACATTTTTATTGAACCTTTATTTATCCAGGCAAGTCAATCAAGAACAAATTCTTATTTACAATGACGGCCTGGCAATTCCACAGTTGCATGATGAACCCTTCCTTTAATAGGGGATATAGTCAACTCAATGCCAGGCGACCGTCTGCGAGGGAATGCAGCAGAAATAAAAACACAGGCCACAGGTCCAGAGGGGTGGACGTTAGGGGAGGGCCAGCTAGTATGGGCCAGACTGTTGAGGCGAGGAAGGAGAGTGTGTCGCCCTTGCGAGAATTCCTCTCGCTGCCCAACGCCAGCGCTTTTGATTTCCACCCATAAAACATTCAGAAGGCTTTGGCCCCTCAGAGCTCCGACAGAGTGAAGGATGGAGGGAAAACAGGTAAGATGTTTTAAAAAGGCTCAGGTTTGACCTTAGTATTACAAGAGGATTTTTTTCAGGATTTAATATCTGAGTTCCCCCACTTAAGTCATTTCTGAAATGGACCTAATACAATCCCTCAATACCCGAGATCTCAGATAATTCATAGATATCCAGTGGACATGACTCACTGTAATGTTAAGATTTATAATAATAGCTCCTGGCGCTATCCCTTTGGTATACCCTTCCAAGTAAACCTGCTATTCTGCTACAGACAGCACAGACAGACAGCACAGACAGAGAGACAGACTTCTTTGCTTGGAAGCTCATCATCTTAGGGGTCCGGCGACAGTTAGGGTCAGTGCCCATTGAGACGTGTTCTGACCATGGTGTGTGTGTGTGTGTGTGTGTGTGTGTGTGTGTGTGTGTGTGTGTGTGTGTGTGTGTGTGTGTGTGTGTGTGTGTGTGTGTGTGTGTGTGTGTGTGTGTGTGTGAGTGGATCCTGGAGGACTTACTTAATCACTCAGGGTTCATGTGAGGAGCAGCACTGCACCCGGGATGGTATATGTATAGATGGGTTGACGTAGTGGAAGAATGTGGGTCCCTCTGACCCAGTGAAACTACCCCCTCCTCTCCTACTACTCTCCTCCTCTCCTCTCCACCGCTCTGCCCACCAGGGGGGCTCCTGGCCTCTGGTGAGCCCCTTCCTGTCTCTCTGGGAAGTCCCATGTCAGGGTGACATGCTGAATCTCCTGCCTGGCTGCACTCATCTACCCAGGCCTTGATCTGCTGGTTGGAGAAGTACTGGGTCTGAGTACCCCCCTCTCTCTTTCTCTCTCGCTCTCTCGTTCTCTCTCTCTTTTGTTCTCTGTCTTTTTCTCTCTTCCTCTCTCTCTTTATCGCTCTCTCTCTTTCTCTCTCTCTCTTTCTCTCTCCCTCTCTCGCTCCCTCTTCCATTCACAGCCTTTTCAGATCTGATTACTGTGAAGCCCCCAGGGCAGGAGCGAATCAGGAGCAAGAGAGTTATTGAGAAAATAGCCCCCTCTCTCTCTCTCTCTCTCTCTCTCTCTCTCTCTCTCTCTCTCTCTCTCTCTCTCAATGGCCTCCTGATCACCAACTGCCTCGCCCCCATCTACGAGGCGGCCAGGAGACGGAGGCTGAATGACAATAAGGTCTCACCTCATCTCTCTAGATATATCTTCAGGTGGCCTTGTATATCGCCACGTGGTGGTGTGTGCTACAGACTAACACCTGTTATGCATTATGTTTATTTATGCTGTCAATTGGTAGAGGCGGTGCTGATTGGGTAGCTTATCACATAACCATTAGTCATTCCACCACACTTCCTCATGGAGAGGGTTCCTGGTTGGTAAGGAACATCTTAGTGTAGTAGAATCATAGTAGAACCATTGTGGGATGGTACGTCTCATAGTGAAACCATAGTCTTGTAGTGGAACCGTAGTGTTGTAGTGGAAATGTAGTCTTGTAGTGGAACCGTAGTGTTGTAGAGGAACTGTAGTCTTGTTGTGGAACCATAGTCATGTAGTGGAACCATAGTCTTGTAGTGGAACCATAGTCTTGTGGTGGAACCACGGTCTTGTAGTGAAACCACAGTATTGTAGTGGAACCACAGTCTTGTAGTGGAACCACAGTCTTGTAGTGAAACCATAGTCAAGGATTGGAACCACAGTAGTCTTGTAGTGGAACCACAGTCTTGTAGTGAAACCATAGTCTTGTAGTGGAACCACAGTCTTGTAGTGAAACCATAGTCTTGTAGTGGAACCACAGTCTTGTAGTGAAACCATAGTCTTATAGTGGAACCACAGTCTTGTAGTGAAACCATAGTCTTGTAGTGGAACCACAGTCTTGTAGTGAAACCATAGTCTTGTAGTGAAACCATAGTCTTGTAGTGGAACCACAGTCTTGTAGTGAAACCATAGTCTTGTAGTGGAACCACAGTCTTGTAGTGAAACCATAGTCTTATAGTGGAACCACAGTCTTGTAGTGAAACCATAGTCTTGTAGTGGAACCACAGTCTTGTAGTGAAACCATAGTCTTGTAGTGGAACCATAGTCTTGTAGTGGAACCACAGTCTTGTAGTGGAACCACAGTCTTGTAGTGGAACCAAGAAGCTGCAGTGTGGCACCGTGTGGAGGGAACCGTGAGAAACTGACAGCACTTCAGCACGAGTGTGACATTTATCATGAGGCAGAGATTGTCATTCATTTGTGCAAACTTGTGTGCAGGGCCTAATGGGCTGCTTGGCCATGCTGATGAGCCCTGATGGATGACTGGTAGGACGGCCAGGGACGATGAGGGAGGAGTGATACACTGTCTGTCAGTCAGTCAGCAGAGCACACACGCTCACACACACGCTCACACACACACACACCATGTTACAGCAGCACTACACGCCACGCTGCAGTGCCTCTCTGACAGATGGGACCTCTCAGACACACTCAGCTTTAAGGAAACACTGATTTTGGGGCTCACTGGGACCCACTGTATTATTCCTCTTTAATTGCTATACACATCTGAATATATCACACAGTTTATTGTTTAAACTGCCTTCATTTTGCTGGACCCCAGGAAGAGCAGCTAATGGGGATCCATAATAAATACAAATACAGTGTTTATTTTGTTTTGCATGAATCAATTATTTTCTCAATTTCTCAAATGCCACCGTGCAGTGCTTTACAACTACAAGCCTGAAATCCTTGTCTCTTTTGGACACCTCTTCCTGAGTGTCCTGTGTTTTGTTGGAGGTGCTTTGAGTTAGTCAGAAGGTGATGTGTCCACATTTTCCAAGTAGGGAGATAGTTTTGGCACACTGGGGCAGGAAGAGAAACTGTGGCGCAATGTGAATGTGGTGGAGTTTGGGTTTGGAAGCAGACTGGTAACTGTCATCAGCTGCTGCCATTGGATTTGTAGCTAGATGTTTCATCTCAGCAGGTTGTAACAGAGTTAATTATACTCCAATCAAAATATATTAATTCAATGAAAAGACCAGAAGGTACATTTCAGGAGGGAGAAAGCTGCCGCTCCAACTCTGAGTCAGGGCTGACCATGTCAAAGTGACACAACAGAAGTCATATTTTGAAGTAAAGCTGTTCTAGTGGGAGTTGCTTTAGCACAGAGAGAACTACAGGCAGAGGCAGGGAAGTGGAAGAGAGAGAGAGAGAGAGAGAGAGAGAGAGAGAGAGAGAGAGAGAGAGAGAGAGAGAGAGAGAGAGAGAGAGACAGAGAGAGAGAGAGAGAGAGAGAGAGAGAGAGAGAGAGAGAGAGAGATTAGAGTGAGTAAGAGAGACGTCTGTATAATCTAACTCAGGGGAGAGGAAACAGACCAGAGGCCTCACATTTCAGGATTTCTATTTGGTTTCCCCATTGTAAAATAGATGTTCTCCGACGTGGAGACATATAGCTCCTGACAGATGTTTTTCTGCGTGCGTGCATGTATGTTTGTGTGTGTATGTGATGGGGGGAAATATTGATTTCTGTGTCATAGGCAAAGTTGCTGTACATGTATCAGTAATAACCACAGTCCCAAGTCTCTCATGTCATTTAATTCAAGTTTCAGGGAGTTCTGCTCTCCTGGTAAACCTGGGCCTTTCTCATACCTTTCAGCTTACCTTCCCCCCTGTGATTGCCAGTAGTATCCCTGATTGGAGGGAGGTGTCACGTTCCTTTTTTATTTCTCTATTTTGGTTTGGTCAGGGCATGAGTTGGGGTGGGCATTCTATGTTTTTCACTCTATGTTTTGTTCTGTGTGTTGTATTTCTATGTGTTTGGCCTAGTATGGTTCCCAATCAGAGGCAGCTGTCAATCGTTGTCTCTGATTGAGAACCATACTTAGGTAGCCTGTTCCCACCTGTGTTTGTGGGTAGTTGTTTTCTGTTTTTGTATTCTGTACCAGACAGAACTGTTTTGTTCATTCTCTTTTGTTGTTTTTACATTCAGTGTTCAATTCATAATAAAAGATGAACACGTACCACGCTGCACCTTGGTCCTCACCTTCTTCAACCCACGACACCTGTTACAGGAGGCTAGGAATATGAGGGAACAGTAGGATGGTTCTGATGTTATAGTTAATGGCAGGTTGCCCCTCTCTTTGACAAGAGTCATTTAGTCATCCCTCCAATCGAAGCAATGATTTCTGCTCCCTCCGCCATCCCGACCACCTACCTATATGTATGCATAATGAACACCAATCAAGTAGTGGCTCAGATCTGTAAATGGGAGTAGTGTGCTGTTAAAATGGGCCATATTTTAGTGAACTGCTTCAAGGTAATGTTCTTAAATGTGTCATTTATGATATTCCTCAATAGAGAATGATCACTGCCGCAGGGATGAATTTTCAGTTAGTGGTCAATTTCTTAGTCAGGTCCCCTGACATGGCCAACCAATTACCGTAGTGAGCAGGGAGGCAGGCAGACAAGAAGCACTGCTTCCAGCCGACACTGAATGAAGAAGGAGAGAAGGCTGTAAACTTGAGGTGTGTTTACTTGAGGATCTGAATGTTAAAAGATACTATGTGCAGTACCAGTCAAAAGTTTGGACACATCCAGGGTTTTTCTTTATCTTAACTATTTTTCTACATTGTAGAATAATAGTGAAGACATCAAAACTATGAAGTAACACATATGGAATCATGTAGTAACCAAAAAGTGTTAAACAAATCAAAATATATTTTATATTTGAGATTCTTCAAAGTATCCCTCTTTTTTAACTATTTGAATTATTATAATTTTAGATTTTTTTTGTTACCCCTTTTTGGTGGTATTCAATTGGTAGTTACAGTCTTGTCCCATCGCTTCAACTCCCGTACAGACTCAGGAGAGGCGAAGGTCAAGATTTGTGCGTCCTCCGAAACACAACCCAGCCAAGCCACACTGCTTCTTGACACAATGCCTGCTTAACCCGGAAGCCAACCGCACCAATGTGTCAGAGGAAACACTACACCTGGTGACCGTGTCAGCGTCATTGTGCCCGGCCCACCATAGGAGTCGCTAGTGCGCGATGGGACAAGAACATCCCAGCCACGTTTCATCCTCAATGCCCTTGCTGATGGAAGGAAGTTTTCACTCAAAATCTCACGATACATGGCCCCATTCATTCTTTCCTTTACACGGATCAGTCGTCCTGGTCCCTTTGCAGAAAAACAGCCCCAAAGCATGATGTTTCCACCCCCATGCTTCACAGTAGGTATGGTGTTCTTTGGATGCAACTCAGCATTCTTTGTCCTCCAAACACGACGAGTTGAGTTTTTACCAAAAAGTTATATTTTGGTTTCATCTGACCATATGACATTCTCCCAATCTTCTTCTGGATCATCCAAATGCTCTCTAGCAAACTTCAGACGGGCCTGGACATGTACTGGCTTAAGCAGAGGGACACGTCTGGCACTGCAGGATTTGAGTCCCTGGCGGCGTAGTGTGTTACTGATGGTAGGCTTTGTTACTTTGGTCCCAGCTCTCTGCAGGTCATTCACTAGGTCCCCCCGTGTAGTTCTGGGAGTTTTGCTCACCGTTCATGTGATCATTTTGACCCCACGGGGTGAGATCTTGCGTGGAGCCCCAGATCGAGGGAGATTATCAGTGGTCTTGTATGTCTTCCATTTCCTAATAATTGCTCCCACAGTTGATTTCTTCAAACCAAGCTGCTTACCTATTGCAGATTCAGTCTTCCCAGCCTGGTGCAGGTCTACAATTTTGTTTCTGGTGTCCTTTGACAGCTCTTTGGTCTTGGCCATAGTGGAGTTTGGAGTGTGACTGTTTGAGGTTGTGGACAGGTGTCTTTTATACTGATAACAGGTGCCATTAATACAGGTAACGAGTGGAGGACAGAGGAGCCTCTTAAAGAAGAAGTTACAGGTCTGTGAGAGCCAGAAATCTTGCTTGTTTGTAGGTGACCAAATACTAATTTTCCACCATAATTTGCAAATAAATTCATTAAAAATCCTACAATGTGATTTTCTGGATTTTTTTTCTCATTTTGTCTGTCATAGTTGAAGTGTACCTATGATGAAAATTACAGGCCTCTCTCATCTTTTTAAGTGGGAGAACTTGCACAATTTGTGGCTGACTAAATATTTTTTTGCCCCACTGTATTATTTGACTATACCATAATCATTTCCAACCTTGCCTTTGTATACGATCAGATACCGTGCCATCAAAAAGTATTGCTTTACTTTTTCCACATTTTGTTGTGTTACCGCCAGAATTTAAAATGGATTCAATTGAGATTTTGTCACTGGCCTACACACAATACCCCATAGGGCTCTATTTTAATAAACCTAACGCCATGGTGAATCTAAGTGCAGGCGGTAGCGCTATAGGTTCAGGGATGTGTCGAGGCTTGGCCCCTCACTGACCAATCAGAACGTGCTCCATAGAGAAATATGTGGTTGCTTCAGGTTGTGTGTTTACAGTCTTTTATGTGTTGCCTTGGAATCAACTCAAATTCCAATGTTAGTCCGTTATAGTTTGTTAAATGACTTACAGAAACGAAATAACAAAATGTAGACCTATCTTTGATAAATATGTTAACTTGAACCCATTTGCAGTCCATTGTTCTAAGTAATTGCATGGCTTCAATAGCATTCACACTGATATAGGGGCTAGGCCTACTGTAAATAGCATTCACACTGATATAGGGGCTAGGCCTACTGTAAATTACATTCACACTGATATAGGGGCTAGGCCTACTGTAAATTACATTCACACTGATATAGGGGCTAGGCCTACTTTAAATTACATTCACACTGATATAGGGGCTAGGCCTACTGTAAATTACATTCACACTGATATAGGGGCTAGGCCTACTGTAAATTACATTCACACTGATATATGGGCTAGGCCTACTGTAAATTACATTCACACTGATATAGGGGCTAGGCCTACTGTAAATTACATTCACACTGATATAGGGGCTAGGCCTACTGTAAATTACATTCACACTGATATAGGGGCTAGGCCTACTGTAAATTACATTCACACTGATATAGGGGCTAGGCCTACTGTAAATTACATTATGGCTGAGCATGGACATTGTCAATAAGCAAGATTAAATTAATTATTGATAAGTGAGTGCAATGACTACCTCATCTCTGTACCCCACACATACAATTATCTGTAAGGTCCCGCAGTATAGCATTGAATTTCAAACACAAAGACCATAGAGGTTTTCCAATGTCTCGCAAAGAAGCATTTGTAAATGGGTAAAAGCTGACATTTAATATCCCTTTGAGAACGGGGAAGTTATTAATTACCCAGTCACTACAAAGATACAGGCGTCCTTCCTAACTCAGTTGCCGGAAAGGAAGGAAACCTCTCAGAGATTTCACCATGAGGCCAAAGGTGACTTTAAAACCATTACAGAGTTTAATGACTGTGATGGGAGAACACTGAGGGTTGATCAACAACATTGTAGTTATTCAACAATACTAACCTAAGAAGGAAGGCTGTACAGAATAAAAATATTCTAAAACATGCATCCTGTTTGCAACAAGGAACTAAAGTCAAACTGCCAAAAAAATACAATCATCGCAACTCTGCAGATTTTGTTGTGAGGATATAGAAGCTATTTATTTCATTTATTTTTGGTATTGCCGTCAGGTAGCCTGTTTCTGGTCTCAGGTGCAGGAATGTCTGAAAATGTATAACATTGATCTAAAATTGACCCTAGAAATAGTACTGTTAGGAGATCTGGAGAGACTGGGTCAGTCAATTACTAATATACTAATACTCTTAGTAAAAGTATTTATCTTCAACTCGCAATCTGTGGATTCTATTCGATTAGATAGATTGAAATTGAATGTTAAACATCACAGCATAGGTGAAAGATATGTGGTGCGTAGGAATCTGAAGAGGGTGGCCAGCAGAGAGAGATGGGATGGGCTGAGGGAAGCTTAGGGTTGGGATGTGGAATTGGAGACACGTGGGAGTGGAGTTGCTGTGCAGGGGATAGAATGCCGGTCAAAGATAAAATTAAAAAAATAAAGTCAAAATAAAACATAACAAAAGTAAGTTTGAATGACACTGAGGGGCAGTGTTCTTACAGCTAATGCCTGTTTGCCCGAGGCTGATGCCTTGCAGGTGTTTGTACACGCATATACACACACTCTCATTCAAATGCACACACGGACACACATGCACTCAAATATATTCAGTTGGCTGTTGTGATTTTCGTTGTCCTTGAAGTCTTTTGTTTTTTGCATTGTTGTTTTCTGTTTTCCTTTGTCTTTCTCTTTTTTTCTGTTTTGTTCATTTTGTTGGTTGTTGGTGCATTGGGTGACGGGGGCTTGGGGTGGGGAATGGAATTGTGTGGGGGGATTCTACATGTAACCAAAAAGGGTTCTTCAAAGGGTTCTTCTATGGGGACAGCCGAAGAACCCTTTTAGGTCCTTGACTGTGTCATAAAAAAACACTTTTGTACTCTATACAAAAATTGCATCTGATTCTGTTGGTGCAAATGATCCAGAATGCGGCAGCCCGCCTGGTGTTCAACCTTCCCAAGTTTTCCCATGGCACCTCGCTTCTCTGTACACTCCATTGACGTCCAGTCAAAGCTTGCGGTACTTGCCTACGGAGCAGCAAGAGGAACTGCCCCTCCCTACTTTTCATGCTATGCTTAAACCCTACACCGAGCACTCCATTCTGACACCTCTGGTCTCTGGGCCATCCCACCCTTACAGGGTTTCAGCACCCGCTCAGCCCAGTCAAAACTCTTCTCTGTTCTGCCATCCTAGTGGTGGAACGTGTTTCCCCCGGAAGCTAGGACAGCAGAATCCCTGCCCATCTTACAAAAACGTCTGAAACCCTACCTTTTCAAAGAGTATCAAATCGAAATCAAATTTTATTTGTCACAAATACCTTATACATGTATTTCAATATATGAATGAGTGATGGCCGAACGGCAAGATGCAGTAGATGGTAAAGAGTACATCTACTGCATCTTGCCTATGCCGTTCAGCCATCGCTCATTCATATTATGTACATATTCTTATTCATTCCTTTACACGTGTGTGTATAAGGTATTTGTTGGGAAATTGTTAGGTTAGATTACTTGTTAGTTATTACTGCATGGTTGGAACCAGAAGCACAAGCATTTCCCTACACTCGCATTAACATCTGCTAACCATGTATCTTAAACAATCCTACAGCGCCCCGACATTCCACCCACCAAAACAAAAAACTATGCTTTTCGTGAACTAACACTCGCACTTGACTTTTCTTTTTACTAGCTCTGACCTTGCTAATAGCTTTATTTATTTATTTTATTTTATTTAACCTTTATTTAACCAGGTAGGCTAGTTGAGAACAAGTTCTCATTTGCAACTGCGACCTGGCCAAGATAAAGCGTAGCAATTCGACACATACAACAACACAGAGTTACACATGGAATAAACAAAACATACAGTCAATAATACAGTAGAACAAAAGAAAACAAAAAGTCTATATACAGTGAGTGCAACTTAGGTAAGTTCAGGAAATAAATAGGCCATGGTGGCGAAGTAATTTCAATATAGCAATTAAACACTGGAATGGTAGATCGGCAGAAGATGAATGTGCAGGTAGAGATACTGGGGTGCAAAGGAGCAAAATAAATAAATAAATACCAGTATGGGGATGAGGTAGGTAGATAGATGGGCTGTTTACAGATCGGCTATGTACAGGTGCAGTGATCTCTAAGCTGCTCTGACAGCTGGTGCTTAAAGTTAGTGAGGGAGATGTGAGTCTCCAGCTTCAGAGATTTTTGCAATTCGTTCCAGTCATGGGCAGCAGAGAACTGGAAGGAAAGACAACCAAAGGGGGAATTGGCTTTGGGGGTGACCAGTGAGATATACCTACAGGAGCGTGTGCTACAAGTGGGTACTGCTATGGTGACCAGTGAGCTGAGATAAGGCGGGGCTTTACCTAGCAGAGACTTGTAGATAACCTGTAGCCAGTGGGTTTGGCGACGTGTATGAAGCGGGGGCCAACCAACGAGAGCGTACAGGTCGCAATGGTGGGTAGTGTATGGGGCTTTGGAGACAAAACGGATGGCACTGTGATAGACTGCATCCAGTTTGTTGAGTAGAGTGTTGGAGGCTATTTTATAGATGACATCACCGAAGTCGAGCATCGGTAGGATGGTTGTTTGGCAGCATGAGTGAAGGATGCTTGGTTGTGATATAGGAAGCCGATTCTAGATTCAATTTTGGATTGGAGATGCTTAATATGAGTCTGGAAGGAGAGTTTACAGTCTAACCAGACACCTAGGTATTTGTAGTTGTCCACGTATTCTAAGTCAGAACCGTCCAGAGTAGTGATGCTGGACGGGCGAGCGGGTGCAGGCAGTGATCGGTTGAAGAGCATGCATTTAGTTTTACTTGCATTTAAAAGCAGTTGGAGGCCACGGAAGGAGAGTTGTATGGCATTGAAGCTCATCTAGAGGTTAGTTAACACAGTGTCCAAGGAGGGGCCAGAAGTATACAGAATGGTGTCGTCTGTGTAGAGGTGGATCAGAGAATCACCAGCAGCAAGAGCAACATCATTGATGTATACAGAATAGCTACTTTATTGAAGAAAAATGTAATTACCATGACTGTGAGATGTGGTTGTCCCACCTATTTTAAGATGAATGCACTAATTGTAAGTCGCTCTGGACAAGAGTGCATGCTAAATTACTAAAAAGTACATGTAAAATGTCAGAATGTCCTGAATCGACCCTCTTAAAGTGTGATGATGTTTGCACTGAGTTATAAGTCATTTCACCCTTTTAAACAACCTTCATTGTCAATATTCAGCAGTCTTATAGCTGTGAGCTCATTTTTCATAAGTGAATAATCCCATGCCCTGTGCCCAGAGGCTTGGCATCACTCAGCTGACTGGCATTTTCACACCATCACTGCTTTTTACTGTTCAGCTGGGACTTGGAAGGCTATAGTGGATGATTCATGCTGTTTCCTTTCTCCAGCGTGCTAGCTCTTTTAAGTAGACTGATATAATCCACTCTGTAGTGCGTCCCAGTGGAAAGCATGGCTGCAGGCTTGATAGAGGCCTGATACAGGGCTGATACAGAGCCGGCACGCCCATACACCACCCCACAACACCCACAAGGTTAATGTGAATGAGAGATCAATTGTGAAGGTCACGACCGCTGGCTAAATCCTGCCCTCTCAGTCTGGCATGGAGTCAGCTGTGTTTTAGAGATGGTGATGCTTACTAGTACACGTGTGTGCGTTCAGGAGGGAAGAGGATGCTCTGAGGGAGCCTGATTGAGAGTCTCAGGTCTGAGTAGTGAACTCTTCTCTTGGCCCGTCTCACCCCAATGTCTTTCTGTGTTTGACAGCCTTCGCACACTCACCGCCAAGCTCCCGGCTAATTTTTTTACAGACGACAGGAGAGTAGAGCTATCCCACTGAATTACTGACACACTCCAACCAGTCCTGACTGACTCACAGCAGCCAGCCAGGGGATTCACTCCCACCCAGCCCATGTGGTTGGTGGATGGCCCAGCAACCTGGATGTGACAGTGGGCAGTGTAGTATGTATGGTGGTGGAGGGACTGGAGCCGGTGGGGAGGGGAATGTACTTCATTAGAATTAGAATTTGGTGGGTGCTTATATTTGTCATATTTCACACATGTACAAGTGTGTATTAATTGGAAATATGTTTTTCTTCATTTACCAACTACCCCTGAGACACCCTCAGACAGTGGGGTCAGGCCAGGGTCTGCCATTATCAAAAGCGACCCTGGAGCAATTAGGGTTTAAGTGCCTTTCTCAAGGGCACATCAGCAGATTTTTCACCTTGTCAGCTCAGGGATTCAAACTAGTGATTTTTTTGGTTACTTGCCCAACGCTCTAACTGCTATGCTGTCTATCTTTACCAGGCACTTCCTGTGCTTGTTCCTGAGCTGCTATCCAGCTGAACACCACCCAGACACCGAGTTCCCTATTGGACAGGAAGTGTGTGTAGGTGTGTGAGCACCAGTCAGTGTGTAGCGACTTTTAATGGTCCTATTTGTCCTGCCTGGTTCCTCTTCACTCAGTAGGTCATTCCATGACAATTAGGCCGCTACTGCACTCTCCTGCTCTGCTCACCCCATCCCACACATTCCAGGTATTTAACCTCCCATTTGCTTTGATTGGAAAATGATGGCAGTCTGAAAATTGACGCTCTCGCAGGGTAGAAAGTGTAGAGAGGCACAATGGGGCTGAGAGCACGGAGCGGCGTCGCTAGCCAAGAGGACAGGGGCCCTGCGACAGCTACAAAAAGTATTTCAGCAAACGAAGGGACAGTGTGTTTCAGTTGCCTCCGCTTTCTTTAAGTGATTGGCCCTCCAACAGCCACAGATCTTAGTGGTCTTACACTGCAACTTCTCTGGAGATAGCGAACCTTCACACTAACACAGCACAGCGCTAATTCAAACACAGCAACCTTCACACTTAGGCACTGGCAACTTTTATTCTAACTCAGCAACTCACACTGTATAATATCTCTGTATAATACCAGGCTGTTTCTACATTGGAGGATCAGTGGAGGAGTAGTGATATTTACCAGGAGCCTGTCAGAGCAAAGATGTAGCCCTGGTCATTTGTATGGATGCTGGGGTTTACCTGCACTGTGCTGTGGTATCCAACCCAACAGGAGAAGCAGCTTGTCTTGAGCAGTGGGCAGGATGACATGCATGTGAATGTGAATAGCAGCAGAGAGGGAGACCCTGTTAAAGCTGAGGCTTTAGGGTAGACACAAAGCCAGGAGGCAGACAGACAAACAGATGGACAGGCCTAGAGCCCAGGCAGGCAGTGGAGCAGACAGATTGTGCGCCGTAGTGAACAGGCTCGGCCTACCAAAGAGAAGAGCAGGCGATAGACAAACGGCACAGACACGCCAGCTCTGTCAGCCCAGCCACTCACACAGATATGCACGCTCCTGTATATTTATAAAGCTCAGATAGATGTGTGGTAAATAGGATAAAGCTAGAGATGACTTTCTCACTGGGTTGGATGAAAACCTCTCTCCCGCTCCCCCATCTCCTTTTCCCTATCAGTCTGTCAGAGTGGAATGTTATATCTGTTCTCATCCCTCCCCCACCACGACAACCACCACCACACACACCCCTCCTAGACAGGTCCTGCTCTGTTTACCCCAGCTGCTCCTCTCTGAAGGATGGATGAGATTGTGAAGTTTCGGATTTTGTGTGTGTGTGTGCGCCCGTGTGTGGATGTATGTGTGTGGTCTCATGTTTTTATATGTCTATGCAGATACATATCCTCCTCCTACAGTATGGATATCAGAGATGTAACAGGTCTAAATATGCTATATGCTGTATATGCTATGTACAGTTGAAGTCGTAAGTTTACATACACCTTAGCCAAATACATTTAAACTCAGTTTTTCACAATTCCTGACATTTAATCCTCGTAAAAATTCCCAGTCTTAGGTCAGTTAGGATCCTCACTTTATTTTAAGAATGTGAAATGTCAGAATAATAGTATAGAGAATGATTTATTTCAGCTTTTATTTCTTTCATCACATTCCCAGTGGGTCAGAAGTTTATATACACTCAATTAGTATTTGGTAGCATTGCGTTTAAATTGTTCAACTTTACGAGTAGCCTTCCACAAGCTTCCCACAATAAGTTGGGTTAATTTTGTCACATTACTCCTGACAGAGCTGGTGTAACTGAGTCAGGTTTGATGGCCTCCTTGCTTGCACATACTTTTTCAGTTCTGCCCAGAAATTTTCTATAGGATTGAGGTCAGGGCTTTGTGATAGCCACTCCAATACCTTGACTGTGTTGTCCTTAAGCCGTTTTGCCACAACTTTGGAAGTATGCTTGGGGTCATTGTCCATTTGGAAGACCCATTTGCGACCAAGCTGATGTCTTGAGATATTGCGTCAATATATCCACATAATTGTCCTACCTCATGATGCCGTCTATTTTGTGAAGTGCACCAGTCCCTCCTGCAGCAAAGCACCCTCACAACATGATGCTGCCACCCCCGTGCTTCACGGTTGGGATTGTGTTCTTCGGCTTGCAAGCCTATCCCTTTTTCCACCAAACATAACGATGGTCATTATGACCAAACAGTTCTATTTTTGTTTCATCAGACCAGAGGACATTTCTCCAAAAAGTACCATCTTTGTCCCCATGTGCAGTTGCAAACCGTAGTCTGGCTTTTTTATTTGCGGATTTTGAGCAGTGGCTTCTGTTGTTCTGGGATTGATTTGCACGTTTCGCCACAAAGTACGTTCATTTCTAGGTGACAGAACGCGTCTCCTTCCTGAGCGGTATGACGGCTGCGTGGTCCCATGGTGTTTATACTTGTGTACTATTGTTTGTACAGATGAACGTGGTAACTTCAGGCATTTGGAAATTGCTCCCAATGATGAACCAGACTTGTGGAGACATAAAAAAGAAATTCTGAGGTCTTGGCTGATTTATTTTGATTTTCCCATGATGTCAAGCAAAGAGGCACTTAGTTTGAAGGTAGGCCTTGAAATACATCCACAGGTTCACCTCCAATTGACTCAAATGATATCAGTTAGCCTATCAGAAGCTTCTAAAGCCATGACATCATTTTCTGGAATTTTCCAAGCTGTTTAAAGGCACAGTCACCTTAGTGTATGTAATCTTCTGACCCACTGGAATTGTGATACAGTGAATTATAAGTTCAATAATTTGTCTGTAAACAATTTTTGGAAAAATTACTTGTGTCATGCACAAAGTAGATGTCCTAACCGACTTTCCCAAACTATAGTTTGTTAATAACAAGAAATTTGTGGAGTGGTTGAAAAACGAGTTTTAATGACTCCAACCTAAGTGTATGTAAACATCCGACTCCAACTGTATATGCTATATATATATATATGTAAACTTTTGTACTCTATGTCATGTCAGTCTCAAGAGAGTAAAACAAAGTGTGTATGAGAGCAGGGAGGAGATGGCAGGAGAGAGAGAGACAGAGAGAGTGAGAGAGAGAGTGAGAGAGAGAGAGAGACAGAGAGAGAGTGTGAGAGAGAGAGAGAGAGAGAGAGAGAGAGAGAACACGCTCCAGGTGGAATGGGCTGTCTCTTTCGATCTTACTCTTTCCTAGACAATAATTTGAATAAAATGACAGAAAAACAAAAGTATTCACTGACTGAGATGATGGGGGTTTAAAGTGTTTGTGTGGAAGTCATGGGGGGTATTCTTTCTCCTCCCTATTCCTCAGTCAGACTATTCCTGAATGATAAGATGCCCTTGCCAGGGTTAGAATCGATATGAAGGCTCACCACTAGAGGGTGCTTTTTCAGTGGTGCTGATAAACAGGTTACTGTGGTATTGCATAATAGGAAGTGGCTACAGGAAGTATTTAGAAAACAGCCTGTGTGCCATCGATATGAGTCAGAAACATTTATTCTACTGTCAAAATTTACGACAAAGTTGAAATAGTATGATTTTAGTCATAAAGCCAGTCTCTTCCAAAATAACATTTTGTGAGACTTATAGCTGTGACTGCATCACAACGTAAATTAAGGTTGGGTTTGTTTCAACTCTGCCCACATGCCCTCAGCTGGCAGCACAAAAGCAATCATAATTCAGAGTGCATCTGCACACGACCCAATCACAAGGCCCGTGGTAAATTTGGGTGGACTTTGGATATCTATGGGGCTAGTTCGGGACCATCGGTAAATTACACAATGTACATGGGACAATATGTAGAAAATTCCAATAGTTCCAAAATTCTAGTAGAAAAAATAGAAAAATAACACAAGGAGTAAATACACAATGAGTAACGATAACTTGGCTATGTATACGGGGTACCAGTACCAAGTCGATGTGCTCACCGTCATGGTTTTGTTTTTGACCCAAGGTTATTTTATCATCTATTGTCGCTCTGGATGTCTGCCAAGTTGAGGGCTTCTCTTCAGCCCTGGATGTCTGCCTAGGTGAGGGCTTCTCTTCAACCCTGGATGTCTGCCAAGTTGAGGGCTTCTCTTCAGCCCTGGATGTCTGCCTAGGTGAGGGCTTCTCTTCAACCCTGGATGTCTGCCTAGTTGAGGGCCCCTCTTCAGCCCTGGATGTCTGCCTAGTTGAGGCCCTCTCTTCAACCCTGGATGTCTGCCTAGTTGAGGGCCCCTCTTCAGCCCTGGATGTCTGCCTAGTTGAGGCCCTCTCTTCAACCCTGGATGTCTGCCTAGTTGAGGGCCCCTCTTCAACCCTAGATGTCTGCCTAGTTGAGGCCCTCTCTTCAGCCCTGGATGTCTGCCTAGTTGAGCGCCTCTCTTCAGCCCTGGATGTCTGCCTAGTTGAGGGCCTCTCTTCAGCCCTGGTCTGTCTCTCCCAGTCTGGTTCTGGTTCAACTTTTTACTGATCGGCTGTTGGACTATTTGATTAGTGGTTCTTACTATGTTTGTCTAATTATTTAGGAACGCTTTTATATGAAGTCTCATGTAATATTAGTGTTTTGAGTTGTGTTGGCAACATATCTTAGATTGTTCTGTTAACTTTGTATGCTTTTAGTGCTGTGGTTTCTCTCATGTTAATTGATAGAGCAAGAAACGAACATGCTGCTGTTGCTCATTTTGCTGTTGTCTACCCTTGGCTTTTACAATGTTGGTTATACTTTTAGAGCCCGTTGCTCTGTGAATGAGGAAATATATGACTGTTTCCCCCTTGTGCCTTGAGAGAAACCACACGCTTGCTTTGTAAATGCACGCGAGAACTCTGCACATTTCTCACATTTCAAACAACATGGGAGATATCGGACTCTTGCGCTTGGTACTTAACCATGTCTCTGGACTTTAGACATCTCCTGAAATATGTGGTGTTAAAGACTCTGGTGACTGTGGATTGTCCTTCAACTGCTGTCTGTAAATCCAAATGCTGTAACCCTCGATCCAGACTTGCCATTATCTTGCTGCTTCTACTGTCTGGAAATGTGCAGTCTAACCCAGGCCCTGACATTCTTACCCCTGCCGAATTAAGTAGTCAGAGTGGCATGAAGTTTCTGCATATGAATGTAAGAAGTCTTCTGCCAAAGCTTGATTTTGTGAATATATGGATAAAATCTGCCGACCCTGATGGATTTATGCTTTCTGAAACCTGTCTCAAAATATCTATTACAGACAAAAATATTGGCATAAATGGTTACAATGTTTTTAGTGCAGATGGTAAATCTAATGGTGGTGGTGTTGCTGTGTACGTAAAAGACAAGTTTGTGACGGTCGTTCTGACTTCTGTTACTAAACCTAAGCAATTTGAATATCTGTCTTTGACCCTAAATCTCAGCTCATCTTTAAATATTGTTGTATCTTGTTGTTATATACCTCCATCTGCTACTGCTGCCTCTCTGGATGTTATTTTTGAATTGTTATCACAGAATGTCAACTGTGAGTTTGTCCTGATGGGTGATCTGAATCAGGACTGGTTAACATCTAGCTCTGATCAACTCAAAATTCTATGCAATACCTATAATCTCACTCAGATTGTCAACAGTGTAACTAGGTTATCACTCAGATTGTCAACAGTGTAACTAGGTTATCACTCAAATTGTCAACACTGTAACTAGGTTATCACTCAGATTGTCAACAGTGTAACTAGGTTATCACTCAGATTGTCAACACTGTAACGAGGTTATCACTCAGATTGTCAACACTGTAACGAGGTTATCACTCAGATTGTCAACACTGTAACTAGGTTATCACTCAGATTGTCAACACTGTAACTAGGTTATCACTCAGATTGTCAACAGTGTAACTAGGTTATCACTCAAATTGTCAACACTGTAACTAGGTTATCACTCAGATTGTCAACACTGTAACTAGGTTATCACTCAGATTGTCAACACTGTAACTAGGTTATCACTCAGATTGTCAACACTGTAACTAGGTTATCACTCAGATTGTCAACACTGTAACTAGGTTATCACTCAGATTGTCAACAGTGTAACTAGGTTATCACTCAGATTGTCAACAGTGTAACTAGGTTATCACTCAGATTGTCAACAGTGTAACTAGGTTATCACTCAGATTGTCAACAGTGTAACTAGGTTATCACTCAGATTGTCAACAGTGTAACTAGGTTATCACTCAGATTGTCAACACTGTAACTAGGTTATCACTCAGATTGTCAACACTGTAACTAGGTTATCACTCAGATTGTCAACACTGTAACTAGGTTATCACTCAGATTGTCAACAGTGTAACTAGGTTATCACTCAGATTGTCAACAGTGTAACTAGGTTATCACTCAGATTGTCAACAGTGTAACTAGGTTATCACTCAGATTGTCAACAGTGTAACTAGGTTATCACTCAGATTGTCAACAGTGTAACTAGGTTATCACTCAGATTGTCAACAGTGTAACTAGGTTATCACTCAGACTGTCAACAGTGTAACTAGGTTATCACTCAGATTGTCAACAGTGTAACTAGGTTATCACTCAGATTGTCAACAGTGTAACTAGGTTATCACTCAGATTGTCGACAGTGTAACTAGGTTATCTAGTTGCACTGTCGATCTTCACGTGTCATTACAAAAAGAAAGGTTTTTATTTAGCATTGAATGGAATATAATTTAATTCATCCCTGATGTTGAGTTAGCCTTTTCTTCGAACTCTGGGTGTTGCTATGACCATTAAACTGAAAGCAGACCACTACCTTAAATCTACTTCGGAAAATGTAAATAATCCCTCCAAATGTTGGCAAGTAGTGAAAGGTTTGGAGTGGAAAAACATACACAGTTTCCCAAACGATTGTTGGTAGACACACAGATTGTAACTGAGAGAACTTCTATTCTGAAAGCCTTAAATCAGCATTTTCTAGATGCAGGCAGTTTATTTGAAAAGGTTAAAGGTATAAATGAGCCCCCTGTGAATTTACCTGACACCCCTGTGCACTTTTTCGCCAGGTTCTCCTTCTCATCTCCCTCTGTTTCAGAAGTGTGTAAAACTCTGAAAGAAATTGATAGAATGATGAACTAGTCTTATAGCTTGAGGGTAGAAGCTGTTCCAGGTCCTGTTGGTTCCAGACTTTTTTTTTGGGGGGGGGGTTCCAGACTTGGTTCATCGATACCGCTTGCTGTGCAGTAGCAGAGAGAACAGTCTATGACTTGGTTGAGTCTTTGGCCATTTTTAGGGCCTTCCTCTGACACCGCCTGGTATAGAGGTCCTGTATGGAAGGGAGCTCGGCCCCCGTGATGTACTGGGCCGTACACGCTACCCTCTGTAGCGCCTTGTGGTCGGATGCCAAACAGTTTCCATACTAAGCGGTGATGAAGCTTGTCAAGGTGCTCTCAATGGTGCAGCTGTAGAACTTTTTGAGGATCTGAGGGCCCATGACAACTCTTTTCAGCCTCCTGAGGGGGAAGAGGCGTTTTCGTACCCTCATTTTGACTGTGTTGATGTGTGTGGACCATGATAGTTTGTTGGTGATGTGGAAACCGAGAAACTTGGAAACTAAGGAACTTGAAGTTCTTGACCTGTTCCACAACAGGCCCGTCGATGTGGATAACCTGGATGTTAATTACCATAACCTGCTGTGTAAGTTCTAACCTGCTATGTTAATTACCATAACCTGCTGTGTAAGTTCTAACCTGCTATGTTAATTACCATAACCTGCTGTGTAAGTACTAACCTGCTATGTTAATTACCATAACCTGCTGTGTAAGTACTAACCTGCTATGTTAATTACCATAACCTGCTGTGTTAATTACCATAACCTGCTGTGTAAGTTCTAACCTGCTATGTTAATTACCATAACCTGCTGTGTAAGTTCTAACCTGCTATGTTAATTACCATAACCTGCTGTTTAAGTACTACCCTGCTATGTTAATTACCATAACCTGCTGTGTAAGTACTAACCTGCTATGTTAATTATCATAACCTGCTGTGCAAGTTCTAACCTGCTATGTTAATTACCATAACCTGCTGTGTTAATTACCATAACCTGCTGTGTAAGTACTACCCTGCTATGTTAATTACCATAACCTGCTGTGTAAGTTCTAACCTGCTATGTGAATTACCATAACCTTCTGTGTAAGTTCTAACCTGCTATGTTAATTACCATAATCTGCTGTGTAAGTTCTAACCTGCTATGTTAATTACCATAACCTGCTGTGTTAATTACCATAACCTGCTGTGTAAGTTCTAACCTGCTATGTTAATTACCATAACCTGATATGTTAATTACCATAAACTGCTGTGTAAGTTCTAACCTGCTATGTTAATTACCATAACCTGCTGTGTTAATTACCATAACCTGCTGTGTAAGTTCTAACCTGCTATGTTAATTACCATAACCTGCTGTGTAAGTACTACCCTGCTATGTTAATTACCATAACCTGCTGTGTAAGTACTAACCTGCTATGTTAATTACCATAACCTGCTGTGTAAGTTCTAACCTGCTATGTTAATTACCATAACCTGCTGTGTAAGTACTACTCTGCAATGTTAATTACCATAACCTGCTGTGTAAGTACTACTCTGCAATGTTAATTACCATAACCTGCTGTGTAAGTTCTAACCTGCTATGTTAATAACCATAACCTGCTGTGTAAGTTCTAACCTGCTATGTTAATTACCATAACCTGCTGTGTAAGTTCTAACCTGCTATGTTAATTACCATAACCTGCTGTGTAAGTTCTAACCTGCTATGTTAATTACCATAACCTGCTGTGTAAGTACTAACCTGCTATGTTAATTACCATAACCTGCTGTGTAAGTTCTAACCTGCTAGGAAAAGTCCAAACAAAAAGCTGGATCCTTTCTAGCCATGACCGGTAGCCCTGGTCTTCGTAGACGGCCATGTTTTGTTATTTATTGGGCCCAATTAAAATGTTTATGCCTAAGCTAAATTAAATTAGAGAGGCCTAGATTGTTTTTGAAAACAGCTGTGTCTTGTTATTTATTAATTTAAATGTTCATACAAGTAGGCTAAAGGACAGGTGATTTGCAAATGATGGTATACTAATATTATATTTTGAAGTTGTGTTTTATTATCGTGTAGGCGACTTGCTCTTCTAGGCTTAATGTTTTTTTCTTCTTTTTTTAAATGATATTCATGATATTCATATTCATGATTTATAGCAGGAATGAAGCAATGTTTTGCTTTTCAATAAAACCTGGCATGTTGGTATAAGAACATTGTTCTACTTTATATTTTTACAATTTTACAGGCTAATTTCTCATTTCTATTCTGTTCAAATGAATGACAATAATCTAAATGGTATTTTGAGCAGCGTGGGTGGACACCCCAATGCATATGGATGTCTGGTAATTAAACATGGCCGGTCACGTTAAATGTTGCCGGTCACGTTGTCCAGCGCCAAAGTCAACTTTACCACGGTCGCACACCAGCAGACCGAAGCTAATTGGCAGAATAATTTGGCGAACTCTTCCCACCTGCGAACACACACAAGAGACACCGACATCAAACCACACCCCGAAACCAACTCAAGTTTGAATTCAGTCATGGCCGCTAGCATTTCAGTCAGCCTTTAATTGAGACTTAATTGTTTTGGGAGGCTCTTCTGTAACTGTTCTGATGCACCACTAGTTTCACAAGGCAGTGGAATACTCTGGAGAATTGACCTTTGTCTCAGTGCAGTACAAACATGATTTTTCCTCAGACACATAAACTTGAGCTGTTTAGAGAAAAGCAACATTGTTTTTCTGTGAGCTACTGGAATCTGGTTACGTCCTGTCTAGTCTCATCCTTCTTCCTCCATGGGGCCAGTAGGACTGATGTTTCCCCTTTTCCACTGTGTCCATAGGTAGAATGTAAGAAGGCCCAGCCCAAGGAGGTGATGTTCCCACCAGGCACGCGAGGGAGGGCCAGGGGCCTGCCCTACACCATGGACGCCTTCATGCTGGGGATGGGCATGCTGAGTGAGTATGGACCAACACTACTCCAGCACAGTCCAGCACGTTACTCAGTCCCACACGGTAACGCACTCCCTAACACTCACTCCCCAACAGGTGTGCTATGGTAAAGGTCTCCATAGATGAATTGGCCAAACCATTGGTTTTTGGATTGCTAGACCTTATGGTATTAGATGGAAACCAATGTGCTGGTGATATAAATGGAGTCTAACTAATGTATTGGTGAGATAGAGGAAAGGGTACTCAGATTAACCGGGTGATGCTCCTCATTGAGCTATTCCAAGGTGTGCCGTGCCTGTGGCCACAAGTGGTCTATTTTTCTGGCTCTGGTGAGTCCCAGGTGGCCCTGGGCGTAGGGAGCAGGGCACCACATTATCAGGATAATTTAAGAGGAAAATTGGGGTAATGTAAAATTATGGATTCATCATTCTGTCTGTGTAACCCCTGCAGTGGGTAATGACGGGGACACGGAGGGGTGTCATGGGGGGGGGGGGGGGGGGCATCATCTGTAGGGAGCCAACTATAGCTCTTTCTCTTCAGTCCTCCTCCTCTCCCTCATCACCATTCAGCTCCCCATCCCTCCCTCTCTCTCTCTCTCCCTCTCTCTCTCTCTCTCTCTCTCTCTCTATCTATCTATATATATATATATATATATATATATATATATATATATATTCCTCACCTCTCAGCGGGGTTGCTGAGGTCATGACACTGATATCAGACTGATTTTACTGATGGTAAAAGTGAAGGTAACACCCCGTAAGTGGTTCTGTCAGCACCGTAGTTCCCCATCCAGATTTCTTCAGTTTGAACTATTAAACAAGCGCAGTGAACTTTTCAGAACTTATTACGGATCAATGCGTCACTGTGGAGGAGGGGGAAAACAGTGTGCTCCGGAGGGAGAAGTGGGGCTTAGGAGGCGGGGAAAACAGTGTGCTCTGGAGGGAGAAGTGAGGCTGAAGAGGCGGGGAAAACAGTGTGCTCTGGAGGGAGAAGTGGGGCTTAGGAAGCGGGGAAAACAGTGTGCTCTGGAGGGAGAAGTGAGGCTGAGGAGGCGGGGAAAACAGTGTGCTCTGGAGGGAGAAGTGAGGCTGAGGAGGCGGGGAAAACAGTGTGCTCTGGAGGGAGAAGTGAGGCTGAGGAGGCGGGGAGTGCTCATGTGAGAATATTAACTGCCAACTTATTTGGAGACACTCTTATCTAAATGAAATTGGAAAAAGCAGGACAGCGAAACATTCCTTTGTATAATTTGCATTTGGAAGAACCCCAGAGCCGGCCTCATTATTTAACTGTAAGGTTCTTATACGCCAAATCTCATTAAATCCGGTCCCTAGTTCCTTTGTTTACTGCACCTAATCTAGCTATTTATCTTTATTGTGTTGTGCCCGATGTATGTTTGCTGAAATTAATACACATTTGAACCTGGGCGAAGTATGGGTGTACCAGATGGATAATTGATTTTAAAGTGAATCAGAACTGTTGAACCATAAAATAGGTACATTAGCATGCATATTAATAACGCAAATAAGAGGGCCTGGAAGCAGCCCCGGGGCCAGATCCACTGACAGCCTTTATTTACAGCCTTTATTTACTGAGATGGCAGGCGGCGGAGACGCTAGGTTCAACACGCCAGAGTAATGGGTTCTCCCCCTTCTTCTCCTCTACTCCTTCTCTTCTCCTCCCTCTTTTTGTCTTCTGTCTTCTCAGACTCAGATCCCCCTGGTTAAAAACCCCTTTGTGTGTTTATGTACAGATGCCATATCTTAATTAGACCTAGTTTCACACAGCAGGAAAATAATACTGTAGCAACAGGAAATGTGAATTGTTATGTGGATTAGAATTAATGGACATTTTTCTTAGTGGTAGCTACATTTTTTGTTAGGGCAAATCAAGTCTGACATTTTAAAGTGGAAATTACACACGTTAGAAGCATTTTTAAACCCTAAATATTAGGGATGCATGATATAATGACATAACGGCACCACATATAATTTAGCGCTACACGTGCAGCACAGCATTCCTAACCTAGCCCACAATGTCTGCTGTGTGGATCAAGCAGTCAACAAGTCGAGCAGTCATTTGAAAGAGTTTCAAAGGTGAAATCTATTAACGCCAAGATAATTCATTGGCCTTGACAATCAACTGTTCTCTGTCGTGGGTTATGTTGGCTTTCGCCGACTGGTCGAGCACTGGTACAGACTACCAAGGGCGCTATTTTTTAGATGTTGCCCTACCGGAGTTACACAGTAATAGCGTCACAGCTATTAGCTTCACAACTGACATTTGGGCCAGCGATATCAGCCCCATGAGCATGCTGAGTCTGACAGCACAGTGGGTCATTGAGGATTTCGTACTGAGGGAAGTCGTATTGCATGCTCATGAATGTGCTGGTTGTCATACCGCTGATGCCATTTCAATGGCATTTGAGAACATGTTTGAAACTTGGAAACATGAACACACTAGCTAGCTCCATTCAAACAACTGACTCGAGAAATAAGCTCATCAACTGTGCCTGCAGCAGACGTGATACCCTCTGTCATTGCATTGAAACGCCTGCTCAACATAACTGCCGACACAGGCTGTGAACAAGCGATTCGGTGGCACTCTCTCTTTACTGTGTCGACATCATGCTCGATGCAGGACCGCTACATCGATGCAGACAGGAAGAGAGGCCACGGACAGACAAAGCTGAAACTTCGTTGCTTGACATGTATGATGAAATCCTGGTTGAGAATGAAATGACTGAACAAATGAACAATGAAACAGCACAGCAAGTAAGTGAAAGAAATAGGTTTTGTTTATGTTTTACTGGTAATGGGGAAATACGTAACTGTCAACAAAATAACATTTTGGTCAGTGTGGTGTGTGTGTGTAACCTTTATTTAACTAGGCAAGTCAGTTAAGAACAAATTCTTATTTACAATGACGGCCTACGCCAACCAAACCCGGACGACGCTGGGCCAATTGTGCGCTGCCCTATGGGACTCCCAATCACGGCCGGATGTGATACAGCCTGGATTCAAATCAGGGACTGTAGTGACGCCTCCTGCACTGAGATGCTGTGCCTTAGACCACTGCGTCCATGTGTGTGTGTTAACTATTTAACTGTACTAGAATGCTTGAAAGGCCGCAAACATTTTTAATATCAGTTATTGGTATATTTTTTTGGGGCAAGGACAATATCGGATATACTACACGTTTCCATTTCCTGATGTGCAGGAAAATTACTGCAACAACAGGATGATCAAATTAAGATACAGCATCTGTACGTGCGTAAATGCTTGCCCCCGCACTTCTTAACAATGACACATTGCACATATACACATGTAGACTGCTGATTGGGGTGACTGAATACAGTTGAAGTCGGAAGTTGACATACACTTAGGTTGGAGTCATTAAAACTCGTTTTTCAACCACTCCACAAATGGTTGGCCGCTCAGCAAGGAAGAAGCCACGGCTCTAAAACCGCCATAAAAAAGCCAGACTACGGTTTGCAACTGCACATAGGGGCAAAGATCGTACTTTTTGGAGAAATATCCTCTGGACTGATGAAACAAAAATAGAGCTCGTTGGCCATAATGACCATCGTTATGTTTGTAGGAAAAAGGGGGAGGCTTGCAAGCCAAAGAACACATCCCAACCGTGAAGCACGGGGGTGGTAGCATCATGTTGTGGGGGTGCTTTGCTGCAGGAGGGACTGGTGCACTTCACAAAATAGATGGCATTATGAGGTAGGAAAATTATGTGGATATACTGAAGCAACATCTCAAGACATCAGTCAGGAAGTTAAAGCTTTGTTTGCAAATGGGTCATCCAAATGGACAATGACCCCAAGCATACTTCCAAAGTTGTGGTAAAATGGCTAAAGGACAACAAAGTCAAGGTATTGGAGTGGCCATCACAAAGCCCTGACCTCAGTCCCATAGAAAATCTGTGGGCAGAACTGAAAAAGCGTGTGCGAGCACAGAGGCCTTACAAACCTGACTCCGTTACACCAGCTCTGTCAGGAGGAATGGGCCAAAATTCACCCAACTTATTGTGGGAAACCCGAAACGTTTGACCCAATTTAACCAATTTAAAGGCAATGCTACCAAATACTAATATAGTGTAGGTAAACTTCTGACCCACTGGGAATGTGATGAAAGAAATAAAAGCTGAAATAAATAATTCTCTCTAATATTATTCTGACATTTCACATTCTTAAAATGAAGTGGTGATGCTAACTGACCTAAAACAGGGAATTTTTACTAGGATTAGTTTAAATGTATTTGGTTAAGGTGTATGTCAACTTTCGACTTCAACTGTATGAATGCTGGAGTGTGTGTATGAGAGTGTGTGAGTAAGGTTTTCTTTCTTTCTGTCTATGGGCACATGGCTGTGGCTGCTCTGTATGCTCCTGATGTGCTGTAGCCCTCCCCCATGTCCTGCGCCAGCGGCCCCAGTGTCAACAGAACGCCACAGAACAGTATTCACGCCATGCCCTTTAAATACCAGCTCCTGACCCCCCCACTCCCGGCATGTAGATGTGCCTTATTTAACTCTCTGCTGGGATAGTCAGCACACAGTTACCTACCTACCGCACTGCAGCAGGAGGCCCAGGTCAAACACAGACACACACACACTGGCTAAAATATCTTAGCTATTCCCTTTTAGGGCTTTTACCGAACTCCATGTGGTTGGTTCAATCACAATTTTTGGGTGATGGTGTTTTCTACATGCACAGTCTAAATCAGGGGTATCCAACCTTTTCTAGCATAAGAGCTACTTCAGAAAATATTTTACGTTGCGAGCTACTAATTTTCTTTCTACCTTTCAAATAGGAACATTCTTCTCCTCTCCTCTGCAACTCTTCCCCAGGTTCTTAGTGTACAAGAGAAAGTAGTGCACTGTTTTCTGTCAATATACATGTTAAAAATAATGGTTCATAAACAACTCTAAGGGGGCCCCTATAAAAATATAAATTTTTGCCCTGTTTTATATTTTGCCAAATTATGTTCTCGATTACACATTTTCCTGGGTTTAGATTTAGTTTTGTTTTTCAGTCTTAAAATTTGAATTGTTCATAGATAATGAAATGTGATGTGTCCATTTCAATGCTTAAATAACATCAGAATATGTATATATATTGAGAAGGTTTTGGGGAAAGTACACTAAATTACCAAAAGTTTGTGGATACCTGCTCATTGAACATATCATTCCAAAATCATGGACATTAATATGGAGTTTGTCCCTCTTTGCTGCTACAACATTCTCCACTCTTCTGAGAAGGCGTTCCACTTGATGTTGGACCATTTCTGCGGGGATTTAATTCCATTCAGCCACAAGAGCATTAGCGAGGTCGGGAACTGATGTTGGGCAATTAGACCTGGCCCGCAGTTGGCGTTCCAATTCATCCCAAAGGTGTTCGGTGGGGTTGAGGTCAGGGCTCTGTTCAGGCCAGTCAAGTTCTTCCACGCCGATCTCAACAAACCATTTCTGTACGGACTTCCCTTTGTGCACAGGGGCATTGTCATGCTGAAACAGGAAAGGGCCTTCACCAAACTGTTGCCTTGAAGTTGGAAGCACAGAATCGTCTACAATGTCATTGTATGCTGTAGCGTTAAGACTTCCCTTCACTGGAACCCAATAAAAACATTCTCCTGGCATCTGGACTGCCAGATGGTGAAGCATGATTCAGCATTCCAGAGAACGCGTTTCCACTGCTCCAGAGTTTAATGGCGGCGAGCTATGCACCACTCCTGTCGATGCTTGGCATTGGGCATGGTGATTTTAGGCTTGTGTGTGCTGCTCCGGCATGGAAATCCATTTCATGAAGGTCCTGACAAACAGTTATTGTGCTTTGGAAGTATGCTTGGGTTAATTGTCCATTTGGAAGACCCATTTGCGACCAAGCTTTAACTTCCTGACTGATGTCTTGAGATGTTGCTTCAATATATCCATATCATTTTCCCTACCTCATGATGCCATCTATTTTGTGAAGTGCACCAGTCCCTCCTGCAGCAAAGCACCCCAACAATATGATGCTGAAAGCCCCGTGCTTCACAGTTGGGATGGTGTTCTTTGGCTTGCAAGCCTCCCCCTTTTTCCTCCAAACATAACGATGGTCATTATGGCCAAACAGTTGTATTTTTGTTTCATCAGACCGGAGGACGTTTCTCCAAAAAGTACGATCTTTGTCCCCATGTGCAGTTGCAAACTGTAGTCTGGCTTTTTTATGGCAGTTTTGGAGGAAGTGGATTCTTCCTTACTGAGCGGCCTTACTGTTTATGTCGATATAGGACTCTTTTTACTGTAGATATAGATACTTTTGTACCGGCTGCGTGGTCTCATGGTGTTTATACTTGCATACTATTGTTTGTACAGATGAACGTGGTACCTTAAGGTGTTTGGAAATTGCTCCCAAGGATGAACCAGACTTGTGGAGGTCTACAACTTTTTTTCTGAGGTCTTGGCTGATTTATTTAGATTTTCCCATGATGTCAAGCAAAGAGGCACAGAGTTTGAAGGTAGGCCTCGAAATACATCCACATTTACATCTCCAATGGACTCAAATGATGTCAATTAGCCTAACATTATAAGTGAAATAATGTGTCTGTAAACAATTGCTGGGAACATTGCTTGTGTCATGCACAAAGTAGATGTCCTAACCGACTTGCCAAAACTATAGTTTGTTTGTTAAAAAGAAATTTGTGGAGTGGTTGAAAAACAAGTTTTAATGACTCCAACCCAAGTGTATGTAAATTTCCGACTTAAACTGTGCATAGTGTATTTCTGTCAACCCAGAAGATGGTATCACACCAACTGGCTACACACAGAGTGATAGACAAGCTTGCGCACCACACAGACAGGGGCAATATTACTGGAAATTAATTGGCAGATATTGTGTTAGATTTGTCTTTTTAAGCCAATAGTGGCTATCCAGGGGTGGGATAATGTCAATGTTGCGTTGATTAGGTAATAGCTGGGAGCTTGCAGTGTCTGATACTTGTGAGATTTGTTTATGACCGTTTGCGGTGGAACAATGCATGTACTTTCAGAATTGTTTGACGAGCTACTAACTTGTTGGAGACCCCTGGTCTAAATGCTAAAGTTGACAGTCAAACAGCAATGTGTGGTTTATCGTTGTGGTCATGGTGGTAATGATGCCGTCTCTTCCAATGATCACATCATTGCCAAATTCACAGTGATCTGGTGATGTGTTTTCTCATCAGTCCCCAAGAGGAAGGCTTGGAGCTTGTCTAGCCTCTCCTATTTCATTCCTGCAGGTCAAGTCTCCCCTCATCGCCCTTCAGCCAGAAGCAGCTTCTCACTTGGTCAGGATTAAATTGAACTTTGTCATGGGCAGCAAAAGGCTGATTGGATATTTATTACCCAGACAGACATGTTTCTTTCCCCTGGAAGTGGAAGAGCTGGCCTCTGAGCTGTCCTCTGTCTCTGTACCAACAGCCCTGGTCTGGTCTAGGGTGACGCTGAGATAACAGCAATCATCACAATCATACAGTATTAATGTACCTCCAGAGAAATGATGCTGATACATCCCCCTTAGTATTTGTGCACCTTTTTTTTGTAACTCCAGAAGAGATCATTGCCAACAACTATATGTATTGGTAATGTTTCGCTGGGGAAAGCAAACAGAAAGTGTCCGGTGACTGTACTGCAGAAAGTTAGTTGCAGTGTATGCTCACTAGAGAGAGCAAATCTGTTTGAAATAATGGACACTTTCACAGGGAACAGCAGACTAGTTTATCAAGTTATTACTCTCTGATAACCTTATTAAAGTAGAAGAATATCTGCAGTGAAACAGGCTTTTCCTGGTATTTTCTGTTTAATACTATCATGTGTGTGTTCTCTGTACATTTACCAGTGGACTCTGGTAATTTGCTCCTGGCCTGAGGGAATCCCTTTTTACTGGCTAATTCAGTCAAAGTTTTGGCCGGAGATGATAACAGCTTTTTATGACAGATAAAGGCTTTGAAATATTCTCACAAACAGTGTGTTTGTGTGATGATCAAACAGATTTTTCTTGATCTGTGATTCGATCATACCTTAGTGTGGATGATGATCAGTCATACTCACTCACTCACTTACTCACCTGTTCACACTCTCAAATGTCTCAGTATACAGAGGAATACACACACACACACACACACACACACACACACACACACACACACACACACACACACACACACACACACACACACACACACACACACACACACACACACACACACACACACACACACACACACACACACACACACACACACACACACACACACTCTCTCTGCCCAAACACACACTCTGTTTCTCAATATGTTCCCCCAGCTGCTGCTGTTTGAAACCTGTCCAGATAATTAACTTGTGGGCTGGTGGTTGTAATGAGCGTCTTGACAGCAGAGGAACAATAAATC